>NC_079530.1:10776455-10851455 GCF_003711565.1 Takifugu flavidus | reverse complement strand
CTATCTTGGGAAAATACCCTGTAAAAAACACCAGACATTAACACAAAAGGAGAGCAAGAAGATTCTGAGGCTCCCCTGAGCGTCTGACCGGGCCAGGGCTGGTCCCAGCCTTTTCTACCGCCGTCAACAAGGAGCAGTTGTCACACCGGCTGTGGCTGAATGGAACAGAGCAGCCCTGTGGTTGTGCTTCTTAAAGCTCAGAGCTGCTGGCTTGACACATGTGTGTCAGGGCTGGAAAGGCAAAGAAAGTCAAGCAGATGATGACCTGCACCACTCCCTGATGGTGGCTGGGAGGCCAACAGAGCATGTGTTGGGATGACAGATGGGAATGGCCAAAGTGGCGTGAGCAGGGATTCACTGAGGAGAGCAGATGCCATTGGAAACATTTGCTACATGTGTTGTAGAAGGTGTGCCGTCGTGGGTGAAAGTTTTCCCTAAAAAGGAGCTCTCGCCCGTCACTTTGTTGCCTTCTGACTTAATCCCAGACGGCGGTCCACTGGTGCTCAGGAGGCAGCCGGTGTAGCACATGTTAGCATCACTAGCGTACAGCTGGGTGTAGTGAAAAAGAGGTGAACGTGCAGCATAAAACAGCAAAACGGCTCCGGCCTCTTATGTTCCTGGACACACAGCAGCGAGGCTCCACATGGGGAGGTGGCCCCACAGCTGACACGGTTCATGTTGCTCTCCAAAAGAGCTCTGGTTTCATGAGGAAGTAATACAAAGACGGGTTTTAATGCGTTGCAGCTTGAAATCAAAGATAAATCCTAGCTGGCTGGGTGGTGTTCACAGAAGGCACGAATTGGGTGGAGTTCAAGGGGTTTGGCTGATTTTAAAACACTGTTTCCTCTTTCAGCCACACAAGTGGCTCCTAAAAATGTGTTTTAATGTGTCCCCGAGGTGAAAGGTTGGCTTGATTCTATGGGAGATGTGGATTTCTTTAATTAAAAAACTTCAAACACAGCAACTTTCTCAGAGCTCTACCTATAAGGCAGAGAGCTCATATATTTGACTTAACGAAGTTCTTGTGGTGAGGAGCAACTGCAATGTTCAGGAGATCAGACATTTGCCTGCTTTTTTACTCCAATATTCACCTGCAGGATGCACCAAAGCTGTGCATCACAAACACGAGCGGACACGAGGCTCTTCCATGGCTTCCTTCATCTCTCTTGATCTATGATGTGTTTCAAGAAATAAGAATCGACAATAATCAGAATAATGCATCACAATGCAACATTTCCAGAACAACACATGAGGCGCAACAATTGAGTCGAAGGCGTGAAAACTTCAAAACCTTTGCGTTTCTATTCAGAACAGTGGGAATTGCTTTTCTTAGTGAGTCAGATTAGATTTGAACCAGGTGTCCCACCTCTGCCGACGGTGTGATTAGCTACCGTAACACCTTCCTTATGCTGTTTACCCTGGAAGAGTCTCGCCCTCAGCTTGTGGAGCCACACTTGCCACAAATATTACACATTCTTTCAACCTCGGCCTGGATCTGGGACCTCTTTATTGGTGCCATCCTGGAGCATTTGCATCTGTGATGAGGGTCTGGTTCTGCTGATATCATCACCTCCCAAGATGAGAATAAAGTCCTGAGGATTTCTTGCCAGAGGCCCGCTGTGATTATCACACTCGTTAGATATTTGGACTTTAATGGAGTCAATAAATATGAGCCAGGGGAGCAGTTGGGGGGTGATGTAAGCGATGCTGTCTGCATGAAAGCCGTGTGATGGACCCTCCCCAGGAGCCGGGGCCGTTCTTTTCCACTGGCTGTGTGTCATCTCACAGGCATGATCGGCCCGCTGCTCAGATTTCAAGATAAGATCAAGTTTTGTTATGGAGGATGATCAAAAAAGGAAAGTCAAGGTTCAAATGTGAAAGAACTTCAGAAGAAAAGGTTTCTCAAATTAGCACAAAAAGAATGAAGAGAAAATAAACTGCAGTTGCTATAGCAACGAAAGTACGAGGGAACTCTGAGGGAACTGAGAGGGAAACAGGGAACTGAGAGGGAAACAGGGAACTGAGAGGGAACGGATCAACGGATCTGTCATTTGGGAAGTCATGTATCTGCATTATGCTTGTCTGATCTCAGTGATGTCACATTCCTCTTGACTTCCGTCACCCTGAATCTGCAGCGCAGCAGCACGACGGCCTCTCGACGTTCGGGCTGATTAAAGCCTGCGCTGACATCAGCCTGCTCCCTTCCAAAAGAGCAGCAATTTACCAACATGCTGAAATAGAAACACGCTAGAAAGGCCCATTTTCAGCATTTACTGCATGACCACACAGGTTTGGATGAACTGGAATGTGTTCAGGCAGATGACATCATTTCAGTCAACAAACTGGGCCTGAAACTGGTCCAGTGAGCAGCAAACTTTAACCAGCTACACCTGAGCGCTGCTGAGCCCAACTTTCATTATCACTCCAGGCTGAATCTGTCCACAGGAGACCACAGGCTTATCAGACGAAGCAAGGGCACGCGCGCACGCACGCGCGCACGCGCGCACGCACGCACGCACGCACGCGCGCACGCACGCACGCACGCACGCACAGTTCATGTGGTTTCTGTGAACATGTCCGTTCTTATAACAGCCAGTGAAGCGCCGACCTTCTATGACATCACTCTCAATAAAATGCCATCTTCATCAGTCATTGTTCGTGGAGCCAACAGACAAGTTCGGGCAGTGAAAATGACACAATGAGTCACGAACACCAAGGTGTAACTGTTGCAGTTGTGATTTTAAATGAGTTCCGGGTCACAGGTCACACCAGGTGACAGGTGGACCATGTGGTCTCCTCCTATGACGCTCCCTCATGCAGAAATATGACGCATTCATGTTTGCAATGTTCTGTTTCCAAGTGAACTTTCTAGCTTTTATGTTTATTTCCTGGTTTTGTTCGCCTAATGTGCAGATTTTGGATTCTTAACTGTGTGGATTCAGTTGGTTCTTTTCCTGTGGTTTACCTTCGGTTCAGACTGACTGTCACCCACCCACCAACCCTAATTACCACTCCTCTGTAAATAAGCTTCAGTTTTTTGTGTGCTGCCTTTGGATTGTGTCACCGCCTGCTACACTGCTCCCACTGCTCATGGTTGACTGGAAATGGAGGGATTTGACAGTAGTTTAGGACTGAAAGAGGCACTTTTCCCCTGGCTACACTACAACGGTGTCTCCAGGAACACATCCTGATTCGGAACTCATCAGTTACCCCTCGTATGTCAGCTCTGGAGGTTAATCGCCTCCAGAAATGGTGACAGGGTGCAGATAGATATGACCCCCACTGGCCCACTGGTTATTTGCATTGACCTCACTTAAATAACGAGCTATATGGTTGATTCACAGGTTTATAGAGCAGCACGTCTCATGTGGCAAACAGCTACACAGTAACATTAAACTGACATGATCAATAACATTAGGTTAAGTCTTTTATTCTGTAGTTCACATTTCTGCTGCACCTAGAAGGGACAGGGACATTATTGCCTTCAGGCTTTCCATGGACATTTGTGACGACGGTTGAAATCCACCCTGAGGTGGCAGCTCGGCTTTGGCTGATTGACAGGATGAGGTCATGAAATCATGACATCATAGTAATTACAAAAGAAATCATGCTGCAGCAGCAGGAAGCAATTTTCCCCATATCAAAGGTGGGATGGGAGAAAAAGGCTGTACCTTATTATTGTGATAGTATCAATCGGGCTGCGAGGGAGGCGTAACATTCGACCTCTGTCACGCCACTGGCAGGCTGGCAGCCCTTCAGCCCTTCCACGCAGCTCTTGTTGAGCCTGACAGCATGATTTATATCATATAATAATATATACAATAGTTTTCATCATAAGGGCGGCACGGTGGTGTGGTGGTTAGCACTGTTGCCTCACAGCAGGAAGGCCCCGGGTTCGATCCCCGGTTGGGATTGATTGGGGACGTTCTGTGTGGAGTCTGCATGTTCTCCCTGTGCCTGCGTGGGTTCCTCCGGGTCCTCCGGCTTCCTCCCACAGTCCAAAGACATGCATGATTGGGGATTAGGCTCATTGGAAACTCTAAAATTGCCCGTAGGTGTGAGTGTGAGAGAGAATGGTTGTCTGTCTATACGTGTTAGCCCTGCGATTGACTGGCGTCCAGTCCAGGGCACCCTGCCTCCGCCCACTGTGCTGGGATAGGCTCCAGCCCCCCCGCGACCCTCAGTGGAGGAACAAGCGGTAGAAAGTGAGTGAGTGAGTGAGTTTTCATCATCACACGACGAAGCTGCTGACATCTGAATCGGCCAGCGTTGATGCAGCGTTGCCAGAGTGAGAGCTTTGTTCAACATTTTCATTGCAGAAGCTCCTCCAGACTCACATTTACCATCTACACATCCAGACAAGTGACTGAGCTGCTCTCTAATCATGTGGTCCAAAAACAAAATCACAAGCAAAGAAGCACCGGAGAAAGAAAACGCTACATCTGAGCGCTGCAGGCAAATGGAAAAATGTGGTTTAGCCAAAGTATATCTGGCGTCATCTTTGAACACCACTGTTGCATTACAGATTAGGCTAATCTGTTAGTTGAGGTCGTTTTCTCTCTGTCATTTTCCAATTAGAGACAACACCAATAAAAGTTACAATTTGAAAATCTGTCACAGGTGTTTTGGAACTATTTGAAAGTTAAAAACACACGCACACTCTGCAGCAAAGACATAATTAACACTATATTAATAACCAAAAGCTGCATTAGCCTGCATTCAAATTGATGTTTACCTTTTAACACACTCGCTGCATGAAAGAAGAGAATTTGTGCTGTGAGTTTATTAAAAGTTCCAGACTCCAGGTCCTCATTGCACATGTCACCACACTTGTTATCAAGATTTTAAAAGCATGTTTGATCCAGGTTGGCAGCATGTGATCACATTCCAAGACTGATGATCATCCGTGTGGACTGGCAGTGACACACTGGGCTCTTCGGATCAGCCGTGGGGTCACATTTGGGCGTAAAACAGGTGCTGCGGCGAAGCCGGAGAAACAACTGTCTCAACTGTGTGAAGGGGGCAGGATGGGATGGGATGAAACTCGACACACCTCTCTGAAAGAGCTTAAGACACTAATAAACAGGCGCCCAGCTCGATAGCATGGCTTTGTTTATCAAGTCTGGTTTACTGGCGAATCTGTAATTAGAAACAGGGCCTGAACAATCATAAATCTGCTGCAGAGCACCAATCTTTAGTCCTCATACAGAGCAACTCAAATGAACCATATGTGAGAGAATGACCAAAGGCAAATTCCAATCTTTTTCCTCAGCAACTCACAGAGAACCACTCTGTTCATTTAATAACCCGCGAATTAAAGGAAAATGTATGATTCACTCATCTGGCCGCAGAGTTAGATCATGCTCAATGACATCATTTTGGAGGGTTTAATGCTGTTGACCTAATCCAGCTATAGCGCACGTCGAATCAGAGAAGTAAACATCCTGGGAATATCTGCACAAAGTGCAGAATTGTACAGAATGTGATGCGAGAACGTGCTTTTTGTTGTGAAATATGGAGAGTTTGATGTGTTTTTGGCACAATACCACATCTTGTGTGTCCTGCAGCGCTGCTTCGCTGCCTCTGAAGTTTAGGGAAAAACCCCACAAGGAAGCAAAAACAACGCTGCAAATCCCAATGTTGATTTTCGCCGTCCACATCAACACCCCCTTTTCCCTGAAACTTTTCATTCACGGGTTTATTTTGCGTACTGTAGGTTTTATTGTTCATGTTGGAAGCCCACCGAGGCCTTTACGAGCGATGGTAAAGAGGGGAAAATGTTGACCAAACGAGCTGTTGCTAGTTGCAGACTGCTTTTCTCAGAACTTTGCAAAGGCCTTCCCTCAGCAGAGCTGCCCAGGATGGCTGCGCAGCAGCTGGGACCAGCAGTTGCTGCTGTTGACTCAGGGCTCCGGCCCAGTTGGTCGTCCCCCGTGCGCTCCTGTTGGCGCAGCACAATAACAGGCCAGCGCTGCGTGTAAAACCTGCTCGCCTGCCGAGCAACTGCCCAGAAACGTGGCTCAGCGTGGTCAAACGGGCGACGGACAGGTGGAGACGGCAGGTTGATCCTCAGGAACTGGCTGGAGCTTTCACTGGGCAGGGCTTGGGATTGGGCTTATTAATTATACCTTAACAGGAATAACTACATTATGGTCACTGTGACAGGAAATTCATATTTAAAATGCTGCAGCCAGGTTTGTTGGGAAAGAAGGGTATGAGCCTGGGGCACAAAGGTGACAGAAGGTGCCCCCAAACTTCACCAGGATGATGAAGGCGTTGCAAAGCCATCACTTTGATATATCATGCAACAAAGGGTATAAAAGCAAAATCCTTACATCTAATGAAAAGCTGTCTTCCAGGCATGAGACCTATTAATTAAACACATGCATCTGAGCCATTTGCTGAAATTCCTGGGTCCACTTCCAGACAATAGCTGACCGGACTGTCCCTCTGTCACAACCACCTCGTTCCCATTCTGGGAAGGACAGCCTTGCCCAGCTGTCACTGGGGCGACCCCTGACACAGGCTTGCTATTGTGCATGAGGTGCAGCTGTTTTTGTGGACTAATTCCTACACAAAATGTGAATACACCAGACCTGGCCAGTGATGTAGGCTCCTCCACATTAATCCTTTCAGAAGGCACTACTTTCACTTGGGCATGACCCAGATTGTTGACTGAACCCCTCCATTTTTGTTAGGTTCAAACAACCTGAAACACAAGAAGCACAAATGAGGCAAAGACAACAGTTTTGAATTTTACTTGCAAGGAGAACGGAGAGATGTGCTCAGTTCCAGATCTCCAACACGTTCTGCCGCACACCTCCCCCATCCTTCTTTTATTGGAATTAGGAGGTCCCTGGTTACAGAAGTCCTTCACTGATCTGATTAGCTTATCTCGCAAACAGCACATTCTTCTATATCAGACAGATTAAGAGAACGTCTCCTGGGTCAGGCCCTAACCTAACCCAGCTCCTGGGTCATTGTCAGGCCTGACCCTAACCCAGCTCCTGGGTCAGGCCCTAACCCTAACCCAGCTCCTGGGTCAGGCCCTGACCCTAACCCAGCTCCTGGGTCATTGTCAGCCCTGACCCTAACCCAGCTCCTGGGTCATTGTCAGGCCCTGACCCTAACCCACCTCCTGGGTCAGGCCCTGCAGCTCTGTCTCCAGTCAATGCCACTTCTCCAACAGCCGCCGCATTTCTGTCGCCCTTGACCAGAGAAGTTCGAGGTGACATACCAAGCATCATGAACATGAAGCATTAGCAAATAATAAGAAACATTAAGTAATGAGAGACAATATAACAAGAATAAGGAATATAACAAGGTGAAAGCAAATAAGAGATAACTTTAATATAATGGATCTAACACTTTTAAACTTATTCATAGCAAAATTGAGCTGAAATGCCATATTACAGTCTAGGCATGTGGAAGAGGGTGTTAACATGGGTTCCAGTAAAGTTGTGCATAGGAGATGCTTTGCAGAAATGAACAAGGTAAAACTACAGTGGTTCCAGAGTTATGTCCATAATAAACCTTGATGAAGGCTTTAACAAAAGAAAAGATTCTACAAGCCAAGCAGGCCAGTCAGGAGCGGCTATGTACGCCGACATCATTGCTCTACGTTGCATTGTACAGATGAAGACTTTTATCTCTACCAAACTCATACCTGCGAGCATTCATTGTACTCTACTAACCTGTCAACTGTCAAGGATGAATTGTTTACAACACTTTAATACGGTGAAATGGTGCTTACTGGAGACTAATATAAGTAATTATAATCAGTGGCTGTCATACAAAGCACAAACACAGCAAAAGCATAACTCAAGAACACTCCCAGGATAAACTGACAATCTGACAATACTCTCTGTCTCTCTGTCTCTCTCTGTCTCTCTCTCTCTGTCTGTCTCTCTCTCTCTCTCTCTATATATATATATATACACACACACACTTTATATACTGTATGTATGTATATCTATAACGATAACGCGTTTAACAGCGCCATCTATCGACAGAGTGGCGTGTATTTGACACACACACTGGCGACTATAATAAAAGTCCTCGTGAAGGTGCATTTGGATAATCTGGGCGTGTAAGAACTAAGACAATCACTTTTTAAATTATCTGATTTGAGGTTTATTATTATTAAGAAGAAGGTTTATTATTATTATATATTATTATTATATTAAATTATTTTTAGATTGTGAGTCGTATATAAAGTATTTCATGAATAACGCTTTGGTGAAAGTTGTGTTAAATGTATTGTTTATATGTCAGTGTCAAGTTATTCTAATATTCATCTTTGACTGCGCGCTGTCCCAAGAATATCCAAAAAACCAGACTGTCGTGAACGTCACCCGGAACTCAACCGGAAGAGGGCGCGAGTGGTTCCTTCTTCTCTCAACACGTCAACGGTGTCTCTGCACACGAAACAGGAATTACCGGTATTTGGTGCAACCAGGTACAGCAGTAGTTTTGTTTTTCCCCTTTATTTGAATTCTGCCTTGCAGATTTGGACTGTGTCCCAGGTAGTAGATGGTGTGCTGTTTATTTCCACTTCGACCGTGTACGGCGCAGCTTTAGCCACCTACCGGGCTAATAGGAAACTAATGCATCTCTTGAGCTTTAGCAGCAGTTTCGCCATAACTTGCTATAAAGCAGTTGGTTAAAGGGGTTGTTTTGGTAACGTAGTTGTTTAAGTTGTTTCGGGACAAACAAGCCCCATAGATTAGTTCCCGAGCGTCAGTCCTGCCCTGTCAGGAATGTGCTATTCCTGTCTGATAGCCAGCATCGGCTAGCTAGCGAATGAGACATTGACAGTGTGTCCAACATCGTTGTCAGAGGATTCTTATTCAACTTCATGAACTAATGCTTATTGCATTTAGTATAGAATTGACAGCCGTCTAATCCACATACGTTTGTTGATGTTGAACGAGGATTGGCGTCTACATATCGATGACCGTTGTCATTTTAACATGTCAGTGTCAGAGGTGCTCAGTTCGCATGTTGCTCGGTTTCCTCTGCAGAGGAGAAACTGCACAAAACTTCAGTTTTCCTTGAAAAGGATGGTAAATGTCTCACTGCAGTCATCATTTGTTATAATGCACTTGTGCTTGCTTTGAAAGCCCACTTCATTTCAGGTGGCGAATAAATATGGTTTGCATAACGATGGTAACTTTGAATATGGATGCGTTATTACTGTGAAATAAATTATAGATTTATAACAGTTTTAGCAGCTTCATAGACACGTTACACTACTAAATAATCTTTGGTTCCCGTTCTGATTTGTTGCAGGAACGTTCCCTGATGGTTACTTCCGGTTATGCCTAACCATAACTTCCGGTTAGGCCTAACTCTAACCCTAACTTCCGGTTAGGCCGAACGCTAACCCTAAGCAACCAAATGTTTCCCTCTAATGATTTGTAGAAGGTTTCCCTAGAAAAGGGAAGAGAAGAACCCTAGAAGAGGTCTACGCTTAGGGTCAGGGTTAGGGTCAGGGGTCAGGGTTAGGGTCAGGGGTTAGGTCAGGGGTTAGGGTGACTTGTACCTGCCTGTATGTGAGTTTTTCTCTTAAAAGAGGAACATTTTGAGAACGTATTCTTACAGTGTAACAGAAGACTTTTTCCAGTTACCTTTGTGATGTCACAGCTCTGTGGTGGAACTAACGGTTCTTCCTGCTCTCAGCAGCTCTGAACCTGCTGCTCCACGGTGTGATCACCGTCCTCAACAGCGCTGGATCGATGGGATCTGAACCCACCACAAAGTGATGGTCTAGAACCTGCGGTGCGTGGAATGTTGCGCTGGTCGGTGCACCTTGAAGGAGGGCCCCGGAGAGTCAACCATGCAGCGGTGGCAGTCGGCCACAAGGTGTTCTCCTTTGGGGGCTACTGCTCGGGGGAGGACTACGAGACGCTCCGCCAGATCGATGTGCACATCTTTAACACAGGTGGGTGAGGGTGAGGGTTAGGGTGAGGGTCAGGGTCAGGGTGAGGGTCAGGTGAGGGGAGGGTGAGGGTGAGAGTTAGGGTAGGGTTAGGTTAGGGTCAGGGTTAGGTTAGGTTAGGGTGGGGGTGAGGTGAGGGGTCAGGGTGAGGGTCAGGGTGAGGGTGGGTTAGGGTGAGGGTCAGGGTGATGGTTAGGGTGAGGTGAGGTGAGGGTCAGTTTGAGGGTCAGGGTGAGGGTTAGGGTGAGGGTCAGGGTGAGGGTGAGGGTCAGGGTGAGGGTCAGGTGAGGGTGAGGGTGAGGGTGAGGGTGAGGGTTAGGGTCAGGTCAGGGTGATGGTGAGGGTGAGGGTGAGGGTCAGGGTGAGGGTGAGGGTGAGGGTCAGGGTCAGGGTGAGGTCAGGGTGGGTGAGGGTGAGGGTGATGGGTTAGTAGGGTGATGGTGGGTGAGGGTCAGGTCAGGGTGAGGGTTAGGGTGAGGGTTAGGGTGAGGTTAGGGTGAGGGTGAGGGTCGGGTCAGGGTCAGGGTTAGGGTAGGGTTAGGGTGGGGGTTAGGGTCAGGGTGAGGGTCAGGGTTAGGGTGAGGGTCAGGGTCAGGGTTAGGGTTAGGTTAGGGTTAGGGTGGGGGTTAGGGTCAGGGTGAGGGTCAGGGTCAGGGTCAGGGTGAGGGTCAGGGTGAGGGTGAGGGTGAGGGTCAGGGTGAGAGTTAGGGTTAGGGTGGGGGTGAGGGTGAGGGTCAGGGTCAGGGTCAGGGTGAGGGTGAGGGTGAGGGTGAGGGTCAGTTTGAGGGTCAGGGTGATGGTTAGGGTGAGGGTGAGGGTCAGGGTCAGGGTGAGGGTCAGGGTGAGGGTGAGGGTTAGGGTGAGGGTCAGGGTGATGGTTAGGGTGAGGGTCAGGGTGAGGGTCAGGGTGAGGGTGAGGGTTAGGGTGAGGGTTAGGGTGAGGGTGAGGGTTAGGGTCAGGGTGAGGTTAGGGTGAGGGTTAGGGTGAGGGTGAGGTCAGGGGTGAGGGTCAGGGTGAGGGTCAGGGTGAGGGTTAGGGTGAGGTCAGGGGTGAGGGTGAGGGTCAGGGTTAGGGTTAGAGGGTTAGGGTGAGGGTTCAGCCAATCGGCCAGTTGAAAACATTTAAACAAGATGAGAACACAAAACCTTTGCACAGCTGATATGAACTGAAGGAACTAACCCTAACCCTAACTAACCCTAACACCAACCCTCTAACCCTAACCCTAACCTAACTAACCCTAACACCAACCCTCTAACCCTAACCCTAACCCTAACCTAACTAACCCTAACACCACCCTCTAACCCTAACCTAACCCTAACTAACCCTAACCCTAACCCTAACCCTAACCCTAACCTAACCCCTAACCCTAACCCTAACCTAACCCCTAACCCTAACCCTAACCCTAACCCTAACCCTAACTAACCCTAACCCTAGCCTAGCCCTAACTAACCCTGACCCTCTTCTACGTCTCAGTGTCTTTGCGCTGGACAAAGTTGCCCCCCGTGAGGACAGCAGGAAGTGAGCGTGCCCTGGATGTGCCGTACATGCGTTATGGCCACACAGCTGTACTCCTGGATGACATCATCTACCTCTGGGGGGGCCGCAATGATACAGTGGGGGCCTGCAATGTGCTGTACGCCTTCGATATCAGTGAGTATGGCTGCCTGACCCTAACCCTGACCCTGACCCTGACCCTGACCCTATCCCTCTAACCCTAACCCGAGCCCTAACCCGAGCCCTCACCCTAACCCTAACCCTAACCCTAACCCTAACCCCTAACCCTACCCCTACCCCTGACCTAACCCCTAACCCTAACCCTAACCCCTAACCCTACCCCTAACCCTGACCCTAACCCTACCCCTAACCCTAACCCCTAACCCTAACCCTAACCCTAACCCTGACCCTGACCCTGACCCTGACCTGACCCTGACCCTAACCCTCTAACCCTGACCCTGACCCTAACCCTGACCCTGACCCCTAACCCTGACCCTAACCCTAACCCTAACCCCTAACCCTACCCCTGACCCCTAACCTAACCCTCACCTCACCCTCACCCTAACCCTGACCCCTAACCCTAGCCCTACCCCTGACCCTAACCCTGACCCTATCCCTGACCCCTAACCCTAACCCTGACCCTATCCCTTACCCCTAACCCCTATCCCTGACCCCTAACCCTAACCCTGACCCTACCCCTAACCCTAACCCCTGACCCTGACCCTATCCCTGACCCTAACCCTGACCCTACCCCTGACCCTAACCCTAGCCCTACCCCTGACCCTAACCCTGACCCTAACCCCTAACCCTGACCCTACCCCTGAGCCTGACCCTACCCCTAACCCTACCCCTGACCCCTAACCCTAACCCTAACCCTGACCCTGACCCTGACCCTGACCCCTAACCCCTGAGCCTGACCCTACCCCTAACCCTGAGCCTGACCCTACCCCTAACCCCTAACCCTGACCCTAACCCTAACCCTGACCCTGACCCTGACCCTGACCCTGACCCTTGGCACAGGTCTCAAGACTGCAGTGCTGTAGTGTGATGCTGGATAATTAGAGGCTAATTCGAGTGGCTGTGACCTGTTGTGCTTCACAGAGGCCCACAGATGGTTCACGCCCAAGATCTCTGGAGCGCTCCCAGGAGCCAGGGACGGCCATTCTGCCTGCGTCCTGCTGAAGTCCATGTATATATTTGGAGGATATGAGCAGCTGGTTGGCCTTCATAACTCTCTGCTGAGCCACGGACTCTAAGAAGGTCGAACATGGGCTTATTTATGTGTCCTGCTGTTTCTGTAGGCGGACTGCTTCTCCAATGACATTCACAAGCTGGACACCACCACCATGGTCTGGTCATTAATTAATGCCAAAGTGAGTTCAACCGATTTGTTGTCTTCCCCAAATCACACTGGTCTATTGAGGAGGAATGTTGGAGGCGGCCAGCGTTGGCGTGGCACGAGTGTTGGCATCCACCCACGGAGCGAGGCCCAAAGAGCCTGGCAGTGTCACACTGTACGAAGTCCATGCACCACTTCTCTGTGAGGTCAGAACAGCCTGGAATGCAGTGCACTAGCTGGTCGGTGGCCAGGTCCACCTAAGCCCAGCAGAGGTTCCACTTCCCCGCTTTAGAACATGCCACTACTGTGAGACGTGGTCGGCCGGCCCCTGCAGAGCTCTGCATGGTGTCCGTAGGCCCCGGTCCCTGGGGTGATGCAGAGCTCTGCATGGTGTCCGTAGGCCCCGGTCCCTGGGGTGATGCAGAGCTCTGCATGGTGTCCGTAGGCCCCGGTCCCTGGGGTGATGCAGAGCTCTGCATGGTGTCCGTAGGCCCCGGTCCCTGGGGTGATGCAGAGCTCTGCATGGTGTCCGTAGGCCCCGGTCCCTGGGGTGATACAGAGCTCTGCATGGTGTCCGTAGGCCCCGGTCCCTGGGGTGATGCAGAGCTCTGCATGGTGTCCGTAGGCCCCGGTCCCTGGGGTGATACAGAGCTCTGCATGGTGTCCGTAGGCCCCGGTCCCAGGGGTGATACAGAGCTCTGCATGGTGTCCGTAGGCCCCGGTCCCTGGGGTGATGCAGAGCTCTGCATGGTGTCCGTAGGCCCCGGTCCCTGGGGTGATGCAGAGCTCTGCATGGTGTCCGTAGGCCCCGGTCCCTGGGGTGATGCAGAGCTCTGCATGGTGTCCGTAGGCCCCGGTCCCTGGGGTGATGCAGAGCTCTGCATGGTGTCCGTAGGCCCCGGTCCCTGGGGTGATACAGAGCTCTGCATGGTGTCCGTAGGCCCCGGTCCCTGGGGTGTGATGCAGAGCTCTGCATGGTGTCCGTAGGCCCCGGTCCCTGGGGTGATGCAGAGCTCTGCATGGTGTCCGTAGGCCCCGGTCCCTGGGGTGATGCAGAGCTCTGCATGGTGTCCGTAGGCCCCGGTCCCTGGGGTGATGCAGAGCTCTGCATGGTGTCCGTAGGCCCCGGTCCCTGGGGTGATACAGAGCTCTGCATGGTGTCCGTAGGCCCCGGTCCCTGGGGTGATGCAGAGCTCTGCATGGTGTCCGTAGGCCCCGTCCCTGGGGTGATGCAGAGCTCTGCATGGTGTCCGTAGGCCCCGGTCCCTGGGGTGATGCAGAGCTCTGCATGGTGTCCGTAGGCCCCGGTCCCTGGGGTGATGCAGAGCTCTGCATGGTGTCCGTAGGCCCCGGTCCCTGGGGTGATGCAGAGCTCTGCATGGTGTCCGTAGGCCCCGGTCCCTGGGGTGATGCAGAGCTCTGCATGGTGTCCGTAGGCCCCGGTCCCTGGGGTGATGCAGAGCTCTGCATGGTGTCCGTAGGCCCCGGTCCCTGGGGTGATGCAGAGCTCTGCATGGTGTCCGTAGGCCCCGGTCCCTGGGGTGATGCAGAGCTCTGCATGGTGTCCGTAGGCCCCGGTCCCTGGGGTGATGCAGAGCTCTGCATGGTGTCCGTAGGCCCCGGTCCCTGGGGTGATGCAGAGCTCTGCATGGTGTCCGTAGGCCCCGGTCCCTGGGGTGATGCAGAGCTCTGCATGGTGTCCGTAGGCCCCGGTCCCTGGGGTGATACAGAGCTCTGCATGGTGTCCGTAGGCCCCGGTCCCTGGGGTGATGCAGATTCAGATGTGCATGTTTATTATTTAGCACTGTTAAGGATTCTAAGCATTTACTGTGCTGTAGGTGGCCTCTACTTTATAGAAGTAGTTTAGACTGTAGAGTTGTTGACTTCCTCACGGAACATTTATTAGTGGCAGCCCACGGTGGAAACGTGCCAGACTATAGGAGGCGGTAGATGGATGTGTATAGAGCTTTTACTTGTCAGGCACACTTTGTGTTAAAACCCTTTATTGATGTGTCTTTACATTTTATTTGTGATTCTTTTGCAACTACGAACAGAATCAAGTAGATGCGACTTTCTATGTGCACTGGCTACCATCACCACTAGATGGTGCTGTTTAGCTGAAGAGGGCGGAAAAACAGCAGGAGGCGGTCAAACGTCACATCCGAGATTATAATAAGAAAAGAGAAATTTTGGAGGGATTTAAGGAGATGTTCATTTATTACTTTTATATTTTGGTTTAATGCTTGTATGCTGGTTTTGTGTTCAAAGGGTACCCCAGCACGCTGGAGGGACTTCCACTCTGCCACCATCATCGGGACTAAGATGTTTGTGTTTGGAGGACGTGCGGACCGCTTTGGTCCGTTCCACTCCAACAATGAGCTGTACTGCAACATGATCAGGGTGTTCGAGACGGTGACCAACACTTGGCTGAACACCCCAATAACACAGCCACTGATAGAGGGACGCAGGAGCCATTCAGCCTGTGAGGCACAGAACATGTTGTAATGCTAATGCATTCATGCTAACGTCAATGCTAGATGTCCAGTCGCAGTAGTGGTTCTGCTGGGTCAGCAGATCCTTTCTGAAGGAACCTACTGCCTCTTTTAAGTAACTGTCCAGCTGTGCTCCAGGTGTTGCTGGTCTTCATGATAAAACCTGGAATTGGGTTTTTATTGTTTCTCTTCTCTATTCAGTTGCCTACAATGGAGAGCTGTATATATTCGGAGGCTATAACGCCCGTCTCGACCGACACTTCAATGACCTCTGGAAATTCAATCCTGGTGAGCTGGGAAAAACATGGGGTTGCTGTAAAGTAATTAGAGCCGTGCTAGCAATGACAATTATTCATTTATTTTAGTTATTCTAAATGTTAATGAACCCCATAAATGAGCCCTTTTTCTTTTTGTTACCAAACCCATTGTTTGTCTTAAGAAAACTTCCATCAGTAAATTCTGTTTTCTGTCCTACTGTGATAATGATTTTCCATCAACAGCCCCTGATTCTGTATTATTTTTACGGATGCAAAAAGGGGGCTTAAATTGTCCTTAAAGTCCATCCTGTATGCGTTCCTTTTTATTTCTGTCCTGGCTGCAGACACCTTTGCCTGGACGAGGGTAGAGCCGCGGGGGAAAGGCCCGTGCCCCCGCAGGAGGCAGTGCTGCTGTATGGTGGGAGATCGCATCATCCTCTTCGGAGGAACCAGGTCAGGCTGTTGCACTTCTTCTGAATCACTCTTGATAGTTCTGACAATGTTTTAGTTCAGCTCAAAATTACTGCTCATGTTATTCATGAAGTCAAATACTGGTTTTGTTTCATTTGGAAGAAATGAAACTAAATATCATTAGCTTCTGTGTAGTTATTCCTGGTCTCTAAGCATTTTCAATTTGTGCTGAAAGATTATCGACTTTCTGTGCTGCTGACTTTATCCAACAGCTTTATCTGAGACAACAGTTTCCTCTCTTTTAGAACTTTTTTTAGTCAGTTCCCTCCTGGCTGTGATTATTCCCTTATTCATCACTACACAGTCGACTCTTTAGCTGCTTATGTGTCGCTGGGCTGGTGACAGACCTGTGATCGGCCAGTAGCCAGTGGAGTAATGAAGTAGCTAAGAGCGTTAGCATAGCTCAGAGTGGTCCAGCAACTGGACTGTCGTTATCAGAAGAGCTGTGTTATCAGGCGCACCCCCGCTGGGATAACCTGATAACGGGGTACGGGAGGCTGCGGATAAGAGCCGTCTCAGCTCCACTGCGTCTACATGTCCTCAAGTCCTGATGGCTTCTGGCTGCCGCTGCATTTGGTTTCAACTGGTCCATTGGCCACCATATCAAGGAGTAATACACATCCTTCATCTTGATCATTTTTACTCTGGTAAAGTCATCATCAGCAAACGTTAGTAATCAGCTATAGCCATTACACAAGTGCCTCCAGTTAAGCTTAAAGTTAAAATGACTCGAATGTGACTCAACTAGCTAACCCTCAATAAACGTAGCTGTTGAAATTAGAAGCAGAAAATAATGAGGAGCTTCAGCAGATGCTTATTTTTGAGGATTGCCATGCTTTGTTTGGTTTGTCAGCTGGATTAGTGCAGGATGGACTTTACGGAGTCATGATTTCCTGTTGAGAGGAGATAGGGCCGGCACTGAAACGGGAGTGTCGGGAGGGGGATCCCACAGCTCCGTGTTCAACGGCCTGTTGAACAGCTTCTTGTCCTTAAAGCCCATTTTTTCTGTCGTATATGATTGAGGGTTATAACACGTAGTTATAACAAACTGGGTGATGATCTTTGCAGGTTTAAGTGGGCTGGCCACAGACCGGAGGAGCCAGGCCTGCATGTTTGTTTACAGGAGAAGCCCTAAGCCTCTTACACCCAGGAACTCCCACCAGCACGTGCACATCGCTTCCACACACAAATAGAGTCAGAGCAGCTTCCCATCAGCTGATGTGTTTGTTTAAGCTCTTTTTCTATTCTAATATTCATGGCGGCTTCGGGTGGGCGTTAGCGTGCTGTTTGTTTTAGCATGACCCGACCACGTGAGGGCAGTTGTGTCCGTCCTGGTGCAGCTAACAAAGGCTCACACAAGGCGCCATGAATTACATGTCGGACACCTCCTGAGAGTTTTTTGGGGCTCCTCATTGCAGCTGATCTGTAGGAAATTGTTTTCAAATTTATGGTCCGTCTCTTGTTTTCCCGAGTCACTTTTGATCCAACACAGAACCCTTCTCCTGAAGGCTCGCCCCAGTTAATGATATTTATTTTAGTAGCAGGAATTTGTTCAGGAATAATTTATTGCTGAGTGAAGGACAATAAAACAATTAAGTCCAATAAGGTTACACTTTAAACTGGACATGAGACAGAGTGTGTGTTGACTTTATTTGGATTGAGATAAAGGGGGAGTTTGCCTAAATGCCTTGTGTTGGTTCTCACTCTCCGGTTTACTTGCAGTTAATTAGTGCACGATGCCTGCTTGCACTTTTTTTCAAAGTAAATGCGTTTGCATGTGTGAATGACAGCCGGGTATTAGTCTGCTGAGTGCCACTTACGTCAGTGTAAACAGGCCTGCTGAGCTGCAGGGAGGCGTGAAATTCTGCCCCGGCCCTGATTTATGACCTGAGGGAGTATTCTTTCCCACTAAACGCAATCTGATATTCCTCCTGCCCTCTGCTACATTCATTTCCCGAGATCTGCTCTCTGCCCCACACCGGACGGGCCGTGCATGAGCAGTTCCACCTGCAGTGACCTTCGCCAGAGCACAAACGCCAGCAGAGTGATGCTTTTCTAACACTTTTAACCCCAGAAAAGTCCCGCTGCCCATCAAGAAGATCAAAGCTCACCTGCTGAGGTTAGGGTGCCTTCATGTAACTCTTGGATATCTCATGTTGAGGCTAATCTGGGAAGCATTTACAGTTGGTGCTTGGGGCATCCGATGAGGGACAGGATGTGGACAGGGACATGACAGATTGACCTGCTGGGAGCAAACACCTTGGAATGTATGACGGGGACTCTCTGGCCACTCCTGGGTATTCCTTTCATCCAGGCATTATTCCCAAAATGGGGCTGCTGTGACCACCTGACCTGGTCACAGCCAGAGAGATGTTTCCTGCATGACTGAAGTCTGATATCGGATGATTAGATGAGGTCTTTTATTCGTTCTAATGGTACTTTACTGTTGTGATGTCTGCTGAAAAGTAGATTCATGATTTGTAAATAATGTTTGAATAAAACTGCATCGGGTTTCCTGTAGTCCAAAATCTGAGAGAGAAAAAATCTTTTATAGAGCCAATTATTGAATGTTGGTGATTTCCAGCTCCTGGAATTTCATTAAAAACAGGTTTTATTATTGTCTGATCAACTATTGTGTGAGACGGCAGGGTTCCGGGTTCCGTTGGGAACGTCACCTACGAGATTAAGCGAAGCTCAGAAGCGTGCTGATGCTATTGCTATTGCTAATATTAGATGCATAAATGCTTCAGTTATTAGGCTGTTAAGATAGATTTCTGTCATTTCTGCTGCGTCTAATTATATGCAGCTAATTATAAAGGCTGCGTATTTTGAGCTTTAGCTCTTGACTTCTCACTGTGTGAATGCATGGAAGAGAGACTATAAAACCTCAGTGGTAGCCAAAACATTCCAGCCCCCAAAAGTCTTGTTTAATCCACCAGAATCATGCTGTGATATTTAACCTTAGTGGAACCATGTTGAAACTGCAGTTAATTAAAACTGGAGCTTTAAGTCAGAAAGGTCATGAGCTCGAAGCCTCGGCCATTCCGCCCCTTATCAATGACCAAAGAGTTGCTGATACGATAGTGCAGCTTGTTCTGTTATCAGAGTTGAACCTGACAGTTTAAATAATGGCCTAAACACAACGTGGGACACACACGCACAGCATCATTGTGCAGCCGCCCCTTTCCTCAGGAACCACCTGAAGATCAGCACAGGTTCACGTTTAACCACACATGTGGATTAGAAATAGAGTTGGTGTCCCTAGAGTTCGCTGAGACACACACACACACACACACCCCTTCAGTGTCAGGGGCTAGGCTGCAGAAGTTTCCTTTATTAATTGTCTGTGTGCACGTGTGTGCGCGCGTGGCCAAGATAAAGCCTGTCAAACAGAGGGGTGACCCCCACAGGATACAGGGCACCCTGCACGTGGCGGCACCGGCCCTGGAGGCAGCACAGCAACAGCATGATTTACTCTTCAAAGACAAGCTCCTGATAGTATTTCATCTGCATCTTAACCCTGTTGAACCCTCTAACGGGCTGTGTACATTAAGCTGACGCAGGCTTGAGTGTTACGCAGCAGCTCAAATAAACAGCTAGCATAGTTGCTGCTTTGTCAGGCTGCTGTCAACATAAATTCACATGTCTAAATAGTCGCAGTTGTCCTGGCGATTCACCACAGTCACCTCTTCGCAGGCGAGCGTGTCTTGGTAGGGTTACGTCTCATCTGTGGAACAATGCCACACTGTCTCCAGACGGGGAACCTTCATGAAAGCACCTCTGCCTCTGAGGCTGCTGCATGGGAAACAACCTTGCACACTTCTCTTGTCCAGCAGCATTTAACATTTCTTTCGTATTTATCGGCAGCAACGACCCCAAGTCCAGCTGCAGTTTGTTCCCAGGGGTTGCAGGTTTTGATATTCCAGCTCCCCTCACGGATGGCGCGTCCTCTCGTCTCGTCTTAAGCCAGGCGTCTCTCTCCAGGAGTCAGCTGTAACCTTTGTTTCTCCTCTGCATGGGGCTCTGGGCCCTGCAGAACGGTTCTTAATCCGGCGTCCAGCCATGGCCTGGGAGGGGGCACAGATAGCTTGGTAAGACAAGGTGAGACAGTTAAGATTAAGGCAGAAGAACCAGACAACAATCTATGCAGCAGTGATAATCTAGTCTGAGTTAAAGTCGAGCTCCTGAAAGGTTGCAGGTTTTTTTCATTTTTAACTGTAGTAACCTGATGAAAATGTTTTTGTTGAAGAGTGAGCGAGAAAAGGAGCATAAAACATGTCCACAGCTGAAGCAGAAGGGTCTCCAGAAAGTTGAAAAACCTTGATCCCCAAAGAGGGAGAAATGAGCTTGGACAGCACCTGGAACGCACAGGAAACCTCCCTCACATGGCTGAACCTCTGCCAGGCGTGTCTCCTCGATCTGTTAAGGTCCTGGAAGCACAAAAGTCCCATTTGGATCGGTGCTTTTATGGGCTGTCAGCCCGAGGCCCAGGTAGCCGTGCGTTCAGAAGGCCTGTTTCAGGCCTGGTGACGCCACCACAGCGCGCGCTGCCTGTATGTGACCGGGTCCCTGCACATCCGGCACCCTCTCAACCATCGCCACGTACTTTACATCCCAGAACAGCTCGTTGTCACACACCAACGTGTGGATGTCACATTTTTCCTCACCTTACATGCTTGGTAGCAACACCTCTGCAGACGGGAGGTTTAACCAGGATTCTGGAGCTACCGTGGAGAAAGCTGCAGGATTAAACCTGCTCAAACGTAGAAAGAGATGGAGGCTTTGCTGTTATCTTATAAATGTATGCATATTCTTTAGTTCTGTGCATATAAAGCTCCTAGAAATGCATGTACAGCCAAACAAATCTCAGTTTATGAATGACCCTTAAACTCAGGCCCGACGTCTAAAACGGAAGAATAAGAGAGAGAGTGGCTCGAAAGCTCCAGTTGAGTGGTGTCCTACATATGTTATATATATCTATAGATATATATATCTATATAGATATATATCTATAGATATATAGCTATCTATAGATATATATCTATAAATCTAGATATATAGATATCTATAGATATCTATATATCTATAGATATATATATCTATATATATGACAGTTAAATAATGGTTTTTAGACAGTCAATAATGGTTATTAGACGGTTAAATAATGGTTTTTAGACGGTTAAATAATACTTATTAGACAGTTAATAATGGTTATTAGACAGTTATTTAATGGTTATTAGACAGTTAATAATGGTTATTAGACAGTTAATAATGGTTATTAGACAGTTAAATAATGGTTATTAGACAGTTAAATAATGGTTATTAGACAGTTAATAATGGTTATTAGACAGTTAAATAATGGTTATTAGACAGATAATTAATGGTTATTAGACAGTTAATAATGGTTATTAGACAGTTATTTAATGGTTATTAGACAGTTAATAATGGTTATTAGACAGTTAATAATGGTTATTAGACAGTTAAATAATGGTTATTAGACAGTTAATTAATGGTTATTAGACAGTTATTTAATGGTTATTAGAGCGCCCGTACAGCCGAGTGATGGCGTCCGTAAGACTCCCTATCAGCACTCCTGGAACGCTGGAGCTGGACCCTCGTTAGCTATTACATGGAGCTGGACCCTCGTTAGCTATTACATGGAGCTGGACCCTCGTTAGCTATTACATGGAGCTGGACCCTCGTTAGCTATTACATGGAGCCGGACTCTCGTTAGCTATTACATGGAGCTGGACCCTTTCTCTTGCTGATTTGGGACAGAAGATTGGAACATAATGAACAGTCCAGCAGCAGAACGGATGGGCAATGGGGTGATTAGTGCTCTTCGTGCTCTTTGAAACAGCGAGCATTGTTTTCCTAAGTGGGGGAGCATCAACACTGAGCTTCCTTTGGACCGGGAAGCTCCGGCCGGAGGAGGGAGGAGGGGAACTTTCACAGACTGGGATGCTTTGCTGGTCCAGTAACAAAGTGAGCCATCAAACACCAGGATGCCACATAAACTGGCCCACGGCTCCTCTAATAACCACCTCCAGTGGCTTTAACGCCACCTCCGACAGCTCCCCCCCTTCCTCCCCCCTTCCTCCCCCCTTCCTCCGTGGTTTGTGATCACCAATAAACTGTCTCCATTCTTTAATGGTCTTCTTCTCCAGGCAGGACAATAAGAAAATAAAGTCTGTGGGATCCAGTTTCCATCAGGATTCTTCTCTAGGCTCCAATAACTGTGACTGTTAGTTGTGTTTTTATTGTTTATTGTTATTAATAATGCTATAAATATGTTGTTGGTAATGGTATAGCTTCTATTTCAGGATGGATTCATGTCCTCTGTTACCTGTGTTTCCTGCTGTTACCTGTGTTTCCTGCTGTTACCTGTGTTTCCTGCTGTTACCTGTGTTTCGTGTTGTTACCTGTGTTTCCTGCTGTTACCTGTGTTTCCTGCTGTTACCTGTGTTTCGGGCTGTTACCTGTGTTTCCTGCTGTTACCTGTGTTTCGGGCTGTTACCTGTGTTTCGTGCTGTTACCTGTGTTTCGGGCTGTTACCTGTGTTTCGTGCTGTTACCTGTGTTTCGGGCTGTTACCTGTGTTTCGTGCTGTTACCTGTGTTTCGGGCTGTTACCTGTGTTTCGTGCTGTTACCTGTGTTTCGGGCTGTTACCTGTGTTTCCTGCTGTTACCTGTGTTTCGGGCTGTTACCTGTGTTTCGTGCTGTTACCTGTGTTTCCTGCTGTTACCTGTGTTTCGTGTTGTTACCTGTGTTTCGGGCTGTTACCTGTTTTCGTGTTGTTACCTGTGTTTCCTGCTGTTACCTTGTGTTTCGTGCTGTTACCTGTGTTTCCTGCTGTTACCTGTGTTTCCTGCTGTTACCTGTGTTTCGGGCTGTTACCTGTGTTTCGGGCTGTTACCTGTGTTTCGGGCTGTTACCTGTGTTTCGTGCTGTTACCTGTGTTTCGTGCTGTTACCTGTGTTTCCTGCTGTTACCTGTGTTTCCTGCTGTTACCTGGGTTTCGGGCTGTTACCTGTGTTTCGTGCTGTTACCTGTGTTTCGGGCTGTTACCTGTGTTTCCTGCTGTTACCTGTGTTTCGGGCTGTTACCTGTGTTTCGTGCTGTTACCTGTGTTTCCTGCTGTTACCTGTGTTTCCTGCTGTTACCTGGGTTTCGGGCTGTTACCTGTGTTTCGTGCTGTTACCTGTGTTTCGGGCTGTTACCTGTGTTTCCTGCTGTTACCTGGGTTTCGGGCTGTTACCTGTGTTTCGTGCTGTTACCTGTGTTTCGTGCTGTTACCTGTGTTTCCTGCTGTTACCTGTGTTTCCTGCTGTTACCTGTGTTTCCTGCTGTTACCTGTGTTTCGGGCTGTTACCTGTGTTTCGGGCTGTTACCTGTGTTTCGGGCTGTTACCTGTGTTTCGTGCTGTTACCTGTGTTTCCTGCTGTTACCTGTGTTTCCTGCTGTTACCTGGGTTTCGGGCTGTTACCTGTGTTTCGTGCTGTTACCTGTGTTTCGGGCTGTTACCTGTGTTTCCTGCTGTTACCTGTGTTTCGTGCTGTTACCTGTGTTTCATGCTGTTACCTGTGTTTCGGGCTGTTACCTGTGTTTCATGCTGTTACCTGTGTTTCGGGCTGTTACCTGTGTTTCCTGCTGTTACCTGTGTTTCGGGCTGTTACCTGTGTTTCATGCTGTTACCTGTGTTTCCTGCTGTTACCTGTGTTTCGTGCTGTTACCTGTGTTTCGTGTTGTTACCTGTGTTTCCTGCTGTTACCTGTGTTTCCTGCTGTTACCTGTGTTTCGGCTGTTACCTGTGTTTCCTGCTGTTACCTGTGTTTCCTGCTGTTACCTGTGTTTCGGGCTGTTACCTGTGTTTCCTGCTGTTACCTGGGTTTCGTGCTGTTACCTGTGTTTCGGGCTGTTACCTGTGTTTCCTGCTGTTACCTGTGTTTCCTGCTGTTACCTGTGTTTCGGGCTGTTACCTGTGTTTCCTGCTGTTACCTGTGTTTCGGGCTGTTACCTGTGTTTCGGGCTGTTACCTGTGTTTCGTGTTGTTACCTGTGTTTCCTGCTGTTACCTGTGTTTCGGGCTGTTACCTGTGTTTCATGCTGTTACCTGGGTTTCCTGCTGTTACCTGTGTTTCCTGCTGTTACCTGTGTTTCGTGCTGTTACCTGGGTTTCGTGCTGTTACCTGTGTTTCGTGCTGTTACCTGGGTTTCGTGCTGTTACCTGGGTTTCGTGCTGTTACCTGTGTTTCGTGCTGTTACCTGGGTTTCGTGCTGTTACCTGGGTTTCGTGCTGTTACCTGTGTTACCTGTGCACATGAGGAGATGACTCTGAAGCCTCCTCCTGGCTTTTCTGTGGCTTCTTCACCAGTGACGTGGTGAACCCACACGATGGAGCCTGTAGTTTCATTCATCGGCCATTTAGATGTGAGGAGAGCAGGATGCATCAAGCGATCCACACTCTTGAAGTGAGCGGAGGCTTCGGGTTCGAGGGTGTTGTATAAAGGGCCACAGTGTAATCCAGAGTGGACCCTTTCTGGGGCGGGGGGGGGGGTAATGACTTCCCCAGCTGGCCCCCTGGGAACCGTGCTCGTGCTCTGCACCTCTCCTGGTTGCTTTAAGCCACGATGGTGTTTGTTTAGGGAAGATTAGCAACGTAAAACCCTTACAACGTCCTGAACACGTAGCCGAGGGAGCCTCGATGGAGAGGACAGCGGGAGAGAGAATAGACCCCAACCCCAACCCTAGAAATGGAGATTGATGAGTGGGCGGCAGCAGGGAGCTCCTTGTTTACTGAGACTGAAAACACACCTTAGCTTCATAGAATTGTAGCAAGGTATTTTTAAAAATACCAAAGAATTTGTCTTTCCACACTTCAGACGGTGCATTTTTTGTATTTTGATTTTTTAAATGGGAGCTTTGATCCACAAGCTGCTTCATATCATCAGCAGTTTGACTAAAGCCCCCCTCAGGTGTAAAAGTGGCAGATGCTCTTTACTCACTCATGTTCGGATCAGCTCCTCCGTTAGCTTTTATCTGGCCAATTTGCTCTTCATTATCACTGTCTCGGGATCAGGAGCGAGCTATTATTGAGAAACATCTGGATCTAATCAGCGGGGAGCTTCTCTATGCACATGTGACCACTGACCATAATCAAGATTAAGCTGTGGTGCACCAGGTGCTTCACAGGTGTGTGTGAGTGTGTGTGTGTGTGTGTGTGTGTGTGTGTGTGTGAGTGAGTGTGTGAGTGAGTGTGTGTGTGAGTGAGTGAGTGAGTGTGTGTGTGAGTGAGTGTGTGGTGTGTGTGTGTGTGCGTGAGTGTGTGAGTGAGTGTGAGTGTGTGTGTGAGTGTGTGTGTGTGAGTGAGTGTGTGTGTGTGAGTGAGTGTGTGAGTGAGTGTGTGTGTGTGCGTGAGTGTGTGAGTGAGTGTGAGTGTGTGAGTGAGTGTGTGAGTGAGTGTGTGTGTGAGTGAGTGTGAGTGAGTGTGTGTGAGTGAGTGAGTGTGAGTGAGTGTGTGTGAGTGAGTGAGTGAGTGTGAGTGTGTGAGTGAGTGTGTGTGAGTGAGTGTGTGAGTGAGTGTGTGTGAGTGTGAGTGTGTGAGTGAGTGAGTGTGCGGCAGGAAACAGATGTGCAGTGATACCACTGCTCCAGGAGATTATCAGCACGGACCAGCCTTGTTTCCTGGAGACTTCAAGCATGGCAGCATTGATAAGGAGAGCAGGGCACTCTGGCTTCTCCTTATCAATAATCTTATCAATAATCCTAACAATATAGAGAGAAATGTTCCCACAGCTGGAAGTGTCTGTAGGTGTCTGCCAGGCTCTTGTGTTGGCACCTGCCATCCTCTAAAGACCTGTTTTCTCCTCTCTGCAGCCCCTGTCCAGAACAAGGAATGGGGGATGAGTTTAACCTGATGGACCATTCCGACCTCTATATCTTAGACTTCTGTAAGTGTCCTGCTCACATCTGAATCCACGTCAGCAGTTGAGTGTTTCACATCAGTCAGACACATTCATCAGAACCTTTGAAAGCAGGAGCTCTCGTTCCTCAGCTCGCTGCTGATTCTGGCCTTGGCCCGGCTTTATGTCATCAATTTAGCGCTTCCTCCCTTAACGACGGCCAATCCAGCCACTTCCTGCCTGAGCTCAGCTCGCCGTCAGGGTTCAGTCGGGTTGTGTGGGCGGGTTGTGACGTGAACGTATGGGTCCGGCGGCACCCTGACCCCCCCATGCATCCACGAGTATGGGTGAGGCGGCACCCTGACCCCCCCATGCATCCACGAGTATGGGTCCGGCGGCACCCTGACCCCCCCATGCATCCACGAGTATGGGTGAGGCGGCACCCTGACCCCCCCATGCATCCACGAGTATGGGTGAGGCGGCACCCTGACCCCCCCATGCATCCACGAGTATGGGTCCGGCGGCACCCTGACCCCCCCATGCATCCACGAGTATGGGTCCGGCGGCACCCTGACCCCCCCATGCATCCACGAGTATGGGTCCGGCGGCACCCTGACCCCCCCATGCATCCACGAGTATGGGTCCGGCGGCACCCTGACCCCCCCATGGCACAGTTATTAGCAGCACAGCATTAAAGGTCCCAGAGAAGCTGCAGCTTATAATTAGATTATTTTGTATTATAATATGTAGTATTATAATATGTAGTATTATAATATGTAGTATTATAATTATGTAGTATTATAATATGTCGTATTATAATATGTCGTATTATAATTATGTAGTATTATAATATGTCGTATTATATTATGTAGTATTATATATGTCTTATTATAATTGTGTAGTATTATAATTATGTAGTATTATAATATGTCGTATTATATTATGTAGTATTATATATGTAGTATTATAATTATGTAGTATTATAATATGTCTTATTATAATTGTGTAGTATTATAATTATGTAGTATAACACGTTTGGTTTGTCTGATTTCTTTAATGTATAAATGGGTCATCAGAGTATTTATGAAAAATTATTATTGTTAAATTTGAGTTGCTTGTTTTTATTTATTTCTTTAATTGACTAAATACATTTTTGCCCTGGAATTAATTGGAAGTAATGAGACTAATGGGTCTGATTAGGTTTCTCTTCTTCTTCTTCTTTCAGGCCCTAATTTGAAGACTTTATGCAAAATAGCGGTGATCCAGTTCAGCCTGGATCAGTCGGGGCTGCCCCATGACGTCAGGTGAGACGCCTGCTTCATGCTTCCTACCTCCTCCCTTCCTTTCCTTCTCCTCTAATCAGCCTTCGTCTTCTTACGCCTCCTCCTGTCCCTCCCAGAAGGTCCTGCCACACCGTAGTGGGTGTCGAGCCGTCTCACGTTACACAGATGAAGGAGTTAATTGGACACATTTAGTCCACGTTTCACTCAGATCTCATTATGCAACTTGATCCTAATGAGCCTCTCAGGGTTCCTGCCACCTCGCTCGCCGCTCCTCCAGTGGTTCTGACCCTTTGAGGGTCCCAAACTCTGAGGAACTCCCTCTGCTCAGCTCCAGCTCGTCTCCTCTCTTAAACACACGCGTGTGTTGGGGGAGAAGACGAGGAGGGTAATGGAGTGGGGCTCGAGTGGGAAACCAGACCCAGAGATAAGATCAGGAGCTCCACCTTTGACCTGTCAGCAGGTCAGTGCTGGAGCCTCTGCTGGCCCCTGGTGCTGGCTCTCACGTTACCGCCGGACCTGCCCTCGTCCTCGCCCTCGTCCACGTCCACGTCCACGTCCTCACCCTCGTCCACGTCCTCACCCTCGTCCACGCCCTCGTCCACGTCCTCTCCCTCGTCCTCGTCCTCGCCCTCGTCCTCGCCCTCACCCTCGTCCTCCGCCCTCGTCCACGTCCACGTCCTCACCCTCGTCCTCGCCCTCGTCCACGTCCTCGCCCTCGTCCACGTCCTCACCCTCGTCCACGTCCTTGTCCACATCCTCGCCCTCGTCCTCACCCTCATCCACGTCCTCACCCTCGTCCACTCCTCACCCTCGTCCTCGCCCTCGTCCTCGCCCTCGTCCACGTCCTCACCCTCGTCCACGTCCTCACCCTCGTCCACGCCCTCGTCCACGTCCTCACCCTCGTCCACGTCCTCACCCTCGTCCTCGCCCTCGTCCACGTCCTCACCCTCGTCCACGTCCTCACCCTCGCCCACGCCCTCGTCCACTTCCACGTCCTCACCCTCGTCCTCGCCCACGCCCTCGTCCACGTCCTCGCCCTCGTCCACGTCCTCGTCCTCACCCTCGTCCACGTCCTCGTCCTCGTCCACTCATCCAGGAGCGTCGCTGCACTTCATGAGCCTCGTTAGTGAAAGTGCTCGGCATCGTTATCGTTTCATTTTTCTGTGAATTTAGAAAATCATCAACTTTAAATGACATCAATGTCAAATCTCTGATTCGTTTCTTTTGATGCCGACAACCAAACCAAGGTTAAATTTCCTGCTGCACGGTCATTTTTCTGAGGGTTTTCCCTCTTTGTCTGTTGTAAACATGGGCAGCGATTCCCTAACCTTAGAACTCAAAGATGAAAGGTCGTCATATGTTAATGAGCCTTAACGAGGAGCAGCTATCAGTGTTTGCTCTGTGTCTTCATGCTAAATGTTCAGTGAGCTGTTGTCCTGTGTAGGTGGGAACTGGCAGCCATGACCACCAACAGCAACATCAGCAGGCCCATCTTCTCCTCCCATGGCTGACCTCTGACCTGCTGATCGTCACCGTTACTGACCAAACCACCCTGCGTACCACTCCTCTGGCGTCTGGAGCATCACTTCTGAGGATATTTTAACCTTTAACCTGTCTTTTTCTTTTTTCTGATGAGAATCACAAACCATTGATCTTAAGCACAGAAAGACACGAAAACTTGAGCCAAAGTTTTTGAGAGCTAAAGCTGATGTCACGCTCACATAAATGGAAACTTCTGTTTCAGGTGTCGACGTGATCACAGATTCTCTCCATTTAACATCCTTTGATGTGATAAAAGACCTGCACAGTAACGAACTCTTTGTTCTCCTCCATATGAAGTGTCTTTCTACAGACGACCCAGAACGCTCCTGTCACTGGATCACTGTCGTACGCAGGAGGGCGGCATGGTGCAAATATTTACGGTGTGGATTCCCTCCGTCCTCCTCGTCCACCACAACGGTGACGTCACCGTTCTTTCCTGTAGTGACAATCCGCCAGACCTGCTCATGCTGAGAGCAGCAGGAACGGAGAAGGTGGTTTTTGAGGTGACCCTTCACCGGAGCAGAGGGCTGCTGTCACACCGACCACACATGTGGAGTCTTTATCCTCATCCGCGTGTGCTGGTTCTGGTTCTGGTTCTGGTTCTGGTTCTGGTTCTGGTTCTGGTTCTCCTCACCGCCATCACGCCAGCAGCGTTGCCTCCAGCGACCATCGAGCCGTGACGTCACAACACAACGTCAGAAAGCTTCTGCAGTCAAGCAGCATCTTGTTTTGAGAGTTCGTGCAAATCTGGTGCTTAAATGATCCTTAACTTGGTTTTTGGAGATAAAAACTAGAAATATGTTTCAGTCACAGTTTTAAAATAATTGCAAATGTAACGATGATTGACTTAACGTGACACTTCATGTTCACGGGCGACTCATCAGAACATTTATGATAAATTGATGTGATCTGATTTACTGGATTCAGATATTTTAGCGATTTGATGAGTTTATGGCATTTATTGACAGAAATGTGATGATTGCTTTGGCTAATGGCTAATAACTTATTAGCACACACTCGTGAGCTGCGTGCTCCCCGAGTCCTGCGGTTCTGTGCTGCGGTTCTGTGCTGCAGCACTTCTTTTTGGATCTTCCTTTAGGGCTCTGGTCTCGGACCTGCACCACAACGTTTCCAGCCTGTGTTGAGGTGCAAAGCGCTAAACAATCTTAACTGCAGGTAGAAGCACAGCAGACGGCTGCACCTCTGCCTGCAGATGTGCGTCTGCCTGCAGATGTGCGTCTGCCTGCAGATGTGCGTCTGCCTGCAGATGTGCAGTCTTACATTTACACACTGCGTGTGCGCGCATACACACTCACGCACAAACGTGACAGGAAATGACTCAGCTTTTTTTTTCTAATATATTGTGTGAATTTCACTTTTTCTGTGTTGTTTTTTCTTTCTAATGAAGATTGTGGGTGAAGATTGTGTTCTCAAAAATGATGATTTGAGATAACGACACTATAGAAAATAAGTATGAAATGATCTCACCATGTTGTGTTTTCAAAGCCTAAAAGGTCTAAAGATTCTGGGATTTACACACGTTGGCAAAGTGATTGATTTTTGGAACATTTTCCAACCTAGAAAAGAAATTCTCAGATTATAGCTCAGATTTTAGCTCAGATTTTAGCTCAGGTTATAGCTCAGTTATAGCTCAGTTATAGCTCAGGTTATAGCTCAGGTTATAGCTCAGGTTATAACTCAGGTTATAACTCAGGTTATAGCTCAGGTTATAGCTCAGGTTATAGCTCAGATTATAGCTCAGGTTATAACTCAGGTTATAACTCAGGTTATAGCTCAGGTTATACTCAGGTTATAGCTCAGGTTATAACTCAGGTTATAACTCAGGTTATAGCTCAGGTTATAGCTCAGGTTATAGCTCAGGTTATAGCTCAGGTTATAGCTCAGGTTATAACTCAGGTTATAACTCAGGTTATATAGCTCAGGTTATAGCTCAGGTTATAGCTCAGGTTATAGCTCAGGTTATAACTCAGTTATAGCTCAGGTTATAGCTCAGGTTATAGCTCAGGTTATAGCTCAGGTTATAGCTCAGGTTATAGCTCAGGTTATAACTCAGGTTATGACAATCCTGTATTATTGAAGGTGGCCCTGCCAAATGTTTTCCGTCTTCTTGGTAACCCTCTCTCTCTCTCTCCCTCTCTGTCTCCCCCCTCTCCCTCTCCCCCCCCCTCTCCCCTCTCTCTCTCTCCCCCTCTCTCCAACTCCCTCCCTCTCTCTCTCTCCCTCTCCCTCTCTCCCCCTCTCTCTCTCCCCCTCTCTCCCCCTCTCTCTCCCTCTCTCTCTCTCTCCCCTCTCTCCCCCCTCTCCTCTCCTCCCCCTCCTCTCTCTCCTCCCTCTCCCTCCCTCTCTCTCTCTCCCTCTCTCTCCCTCTCCTCCTCCCACTCTCTCCCTCGCTCTCCCCCCCTCTCCTCTTCTCTCTCCCTCTCCTCTCTCCCCCTCTCTCCCCCCTCTCTCTCCCTCTCTCCCCCTCTTCTCTCCCTCCTCTCTCTCTCTCCCCCCTCTCTCTCCCTCTCTCTCTCTCTCTCTCTCCCCCCTCTCTGCCTCTCTCTCCCCTCTCTCTCTCCCTCTCTCTCTCCTCCTCTCTCGCCTCTCTCTCGTCTCTCGCTCTCTCCCTCTCTCCAAAGGGGGTCTCATTTCTCTCTCCCTCTCGTCTCTCTCCTCTCTCTCTTCCCTCCTCTCCCTCCCTCTCTCCTCTCCTCTCTCGGTCTCTCGCCCCCGGCTCTCCCTCTCTCTCGCGTTGTCTCTCTTCTCTCTCTCTCTCGGTTCCCTGCCCTCTCCTCTCCCCCCTCTCCCCCTTCTCTCCCCCCCTCCCTCCCTCTCTCTCTCAAGGTTTTTCCTCGCCTTCTTGTTTCGTTTCTGTTCCTGCCCATCGATTTAAATCTGAGGCAACGTTGAAATGAGTTCCATTCAGCTTCCTCGATGATCAGACTTAACCCTTCGGGGATGAAGCCTTCAGATGGGAGTGATCGGAAACATCCGTCCTTTACAGCTCCTGTACGTCCAAGCCTGCGTCTCCATGGCGATGGAGCGTTATTGGTCCTTGAGCAGGACTGGCAGTCTGCTCCCGTCTGTCAGCAGCGGCGCGCTATAAAGTCTGCGTTATAGTCTGAGTAGACGCAGAGACACCCTGTCCCGCCTGGCCCCCGCCTGGCCCCCGCCTGGCCCCCGCCTGGCCCCCACTACACACAGGAAGCAGGGCTGTTCAGGGCCCCCCCCGTCTGGCCCCGGAGCCCGTCGTGGCCTGCAAACGCAGGCATTAAAGAGCAGACTCTTGAGACAAACGAGTCTAATTTCCCCCCAAGAGTGAGACGATCCCAGCGGCCCTTGAGAATCAGACAGGACTGGTCCAGAGTTGTTGTGTCTCTTGTCCCTCACTCAAGTTCGAGGTCTCTGCTGTTGACCTGCAGACCTTCTCATGTCTGTAGACCTGCAGACCTTCTCATGTCTGTAGACCTGCAGACCTTCTCATGTCTGTAGACCTGCAGACCTTCTCATGTCTGTTGACCTGCAGACCTTCTCATGTCTGTAGACCTGCAGACCTTCTCATGCCTGTAGACCTGCAGACCTTCCCATGTCTGTAGACCTGCAGACCTTCTCATGTCTGTAGACCTGCAGACCTTCTCATGCCTGTAGACCTGCAGACCTTCTCATGCCTGTAGACCTGCAGACCTGCAGACCTTCTCATGCCTGTAGACCTGCAGACCTTCTCATGCCTGTAGACCTGCAGACCTTCTCATGCCTGTAGACCTGCAGACTTTCTCATGCCTGCAGACCTGCAGACCTTCTCATGCCTGTAGACCTGCAGACCTTCTCATGCCTGTAGACCTGCAGACCTGCAGACCTTCTCATGCCTGTAGACCTGCAGACTTTCTCATGCCTGCAGACCTGCAGACCTTCTCATGCCTGTAGACCTGCAGACCTTCTCATGCCTGCAGACCTGCAGACCTTCTCATGCCTGTAGACCTGCAGACCTTCTCATGCCTGCAGACCTGCAGACCTTCTCATGTCATGTACTGGGGCTACGTTCGCTACGGGTGGTGGAGAGGCCCCTGGAGCTGTGGAGGAGGAGGCTCTCTGTGAGAGAGAGAAGTCTTCTCCTGCAGTACGGTGGAGGGAGAGCTGAGCCGGACCCCACGGACATCTTCCCTGACTTCCAGCTGAACCCTGGATGCGAGGAGCTCAGCGGGCCTCTCCTGAAGGCCCTCTGCAAGGACAAACTGGGCCTCCACGGAACCATAATAAGACTCTATATGTGAACATTGTAGACGATTAACGACAGGGGCTACTCAACAGAGCGGCCTCTGTGTGGACAGACAGGCTGGGGGACACAGTCCACAATGGAGGGTCCTATATAAACCCCCCATCAAAAAGAGGACCGGGGACCTCCAGTGGAGGGTCCTACATGGAGCTGTGGCACTGAACGTCTCCCTCTCTCGATTGGACCCCGCAGTGCCGGGCCAGTGCCCGTTCTGCCCAGGGCGAGAGACTGTTTCACACGTACAGTGAGTGTGAACGACTCACTGTACTTTTTAATGTTTTAAAAGGTGTTTTTAATGGTTTTAATGAAACGTTCTCTGTCAGAGCTTTGATCTATGGAGCAGGGTACAGGAAAGCTGCTCAGAACCAATGGCAGCTACTCAGTTTTATTTGTGGAGAAGCCAAGATGCCAATCCTCATCTCCAGAAAAAAGGCCGCCTCGGCGTGGTCACGCCCGGTGCCGGCTGAGGTTGGAGTTTGGGTTTAGAGAATGATGAATGACCTCAGCCATGAAACATGGTGTCACAGTGAGGTTCTCTGCCCTTATGGGACAGTTGGATCGCTGCTTTATAGGATTTATTTATTCATTTATTGTTGATTTTGTGTTCTGAACAAAGCGCTTGTGCCCCTGTGTAAACTTGTAAATAAAGTATTTTTGTAAAATCTAAAAAAAATCTCTCTCCTCTCTCTCTCTCCCTCTCTCTCCCTCTCCTCCCTCTCTCTTCCTCTCTCTCCTCTCCCCTCTTTCTCTCTCTTCCCTCTCTCTTCTCTCTCCTCTCTCTCCCTCTCTCTCTCCTCCTCTCCTCTCTCTCCCTCTCTCTCCTCTCTCTCCTCTTCTCTCCTCCCCTCTCTCCTCCTCTCTCTCCCCATCTCCTCCTTCTCCCGCTCTCTCCTCTCTCTCCCTCTCTCTTCCCTCTCTCTTCTCTCTCCTCCCTCTCTCTCCTCTCTCTCCCCATCTCCTCCTCTCCCCCCCTCTCTCTCCTCTCTCTCTCTCCCTCTCCCTCCTCTCTCTCCTCCTCCTCTCTCCCTCTCTCTCCTCTCTCTCCTCCCTCCTCTCTCTCCTCCTCTCTCTCCCTCTCTCTTCCCTCCCCCTCTCCCTCTCCTCCTCTCTCTCTCCTCTCCCTCTCTCTTCCCTAACCTCTCCCCTCTCTCTCCCTCTCTCTCCTCCTCTCTCTTCCCTAACCCTCCCCCCTCTCTCTCCCTCTCTCTCCTCCTCTCTCTCTCTTCCATAACCCTCTCTCCTCTCTCTCCTCTCTCTCCCTCTCTCTTCCCTAACCCTCTCCCTCTCTCCTCCCTCTCTCCTTCCTCTCTCTCTTCCCTAACCCTCCCCCTCTCTCTCCCTCTCTCTCCCTCCTCTCTCTCTTCCATAACCCTCTCTCTCTCTCTCTCCTCTCTCTCCCTCTCTCTTCTTCCCTAACCCTCTCCCTCTCCTCTCCTCCTCCCTCTCTCTCCTCTCTCTCCTCTCTCCTCTCTCTTCCCAACCCTCTCCCTCTCCCTCCCTCTCTCTCCTCCCTCTCTCTCTTCCCTAACCCTCCCCCCCCCTCAGGTTTGGGGCTATAAAAGGAGGGCGGAGCGCTCGGGAGTTTCATCCCCGTCCTGCAGCCTGTAGAGGTGAGTAGGAGATAATCTTCTGCCCAGCGGTCCACAGCTGCTCGGGTCCCTCTCTGGCCCGGATGAATCTGAAACTGTCTGTCGCGACTTCCAGGGCTCACGTCAAAAATGACACTGTGGTGCAACACCTGCCGATGTTTAGTGCGCGCCCCGTGCGCCGCTCACCGCCGCCACCGGCCCGCGGATCAGCGCAGATCTTTCTACAGGAGTTTCAGGTCAGTCCTCCTCTTCGTCCTCCTCTTCCTCCTCCACGGAGAGAGGAAGAACCCGCACATGGCACGTGCAGGCGAACCTGTGGGATGATTTAATCCACTCGTCCCATTTACTAATCCAGTTTCTGCACTCGCTCATAAATGACTTTATTACCTTTTATTTAAAATACGTGTTTTATAAAAACACAACAAGAAAACAGTGGAGTGGATGTGCAGCCTGACGTCATTCTCCTTTCTGAGCGCCCCACTGTTTAAGACGGCTGTGGAGAAGGAAGATCTGCCTGCATGTGTGGTGCCCACAGCAGCAGATGGGCTCAGATCTCTGCACAAGGCCGCAGCCTCTCGTCGCACCAGTGTGCCGGAGTCGCTGAAGGAGGCTTTCGGAAATGTCTCGCGCTCCTCAGGACGTCTGCTTCAGTTTATTTACTTTCTTCTCAACGGTCACGTTCTCTCACAGATCCACCAAAGGAGCATCCAAAGCCCGAAGGGACCACATCAACCATGAGATCAGGAACATGCGTGCCCTGTTGCCCATCAGCCAGGAGGACCAGGAGCGCCTGTCCTACCTGCACTCCATGGCAGCAAGCTGCACCTACATCAGGAAGTCGGTTCTCTTTCAGGGTAAGTCCTCACACTTCACTTCCTCTTCAGCTTCCTTTGTGTCATTCAGATCATGTCCTCAAACAAAGCATCCCATCCACATGTAATCAGAGTCAACCTTTTCTGTCTAAGGACTCGTGGCTGGTGGAGATTCCTACTCCTCCCTCCCATACCAGGTCTTTCTTCAGGCCCTGCATGGCTTCATCCTGGTCACCACCACCCGGGGGAAACTTGTCTACGTATCTGACAATGTGTCTGACTATCTCGGCCTTTCGCTGGTGAGTCAGTAGAATTGCAGGGGACACAATTCCATTTCATGAATCTGAAAGTGAAAACTTGTCGGGGGGGTTTCAGACCGATGTGCTTCAAGGTGACACTTTCTGTGACCTGGTGGAGAGCTGTGACGTCGATGTCGTGAAGGCCAACCTGGATTTTCCAAACTCAGCCTCAGGTGAGTGACAACATGCCGAGAACCATTCATGCATACGGACTGAGGGAGGATGGAAGGTTATTCCAATAACACTAATCATAATGACTGTATTATTCTGGAAGAGCCTTGTGCTAAAATGTTGATTTTTAATTCACAAATCTGGGGAAACATTTCTAGATAACTACAACATGTCAGAACTGAACATAGACAAGTTTCCATTATTTTTTTGCATCTTAACAAACTGTCATTAAACTATAATCTAATAATTGAAGGTAATACGGTGACGGATTTGAGGAACTTTTTTTTAAAACTTTTAGCACACATTTAAACAAGTACGAAACTTGTAATAGTTTTATTCTTACATACCAAAATATAAACTATGAACTCAAAATTCAGTGACATTTTGAAGTAAGAGGAAAGCAGACCTGCACCTGCATATTGACCCGCCTGTCGCCCCCCAGCAGAGAGGAGTTTTGTGTGTCGGATGCAGACCTCCAAGGCCTTCAAGCTGCAGCACGGCAGCTGCTGCTCCATGTTGGTCAAAGGCAGCTTCCAGCCCGTGCACCAGCCGCCCTCGTTCTCCTCCTCGCCCTGTGTCACCGACCAGCCACTGTTCATTGCTCTCTGCACCCCGACAGTCAACCGCCTGCAGAGCGACGACCCCCACTGGTGCCACAGCTTCTCCAGTGTCCACAGGCTGGACATGAGCTGCACTCAGGTCTCACACAGGTTCGGCCGCATGTCCTCAGCAACATATATTCAGGATTTCATTTTGCACTTGCTGACTATATTTGTGCTTCTTTTTCTTCCAGTGTTTTATATTTTCTAGGGTATTCAAATGAAGAAATGGAAGGCCAGTCATGGTACAGTCTGGTGCACCCGGAGGATCTTTCCTCCTTAGCAGAATCCCATCAGAGTTTAGGTGAATATGCTCATATGTTATCATTAAACATAAGAGGTAACAGTTGTACCAGGCCTGATGATCTGATCAGATGTTTTGATTCCAGTGCAGGCAGATGAAGACTTCCAGGTAGAGATGGTTGTGAGACTCCAGTGCAAGGACCTGTTGTGGACCTGGACCTACATTCAAGCTAAAAAGTACCCTGAGTGCCAGGGCTTGAAATGCAAAAACTTCATCATCGGGTAAAAAGTGCCGAATTCTTTTCTATAACTGAATTTAGGCCGTTTTGACCCCACATCCCAGCTGATGATGTTGTTTCACACTTACAGTGAAGCAGAGGCCAGATTTCTGCGGACCAAGATCAGCTCTGATGCCCTCCGACCATCACATCAGGCAAACCCCTGCAGATGTGCAGCTCAGCGGGTCCTTCAAAGCAGCAGCAGCAGCAGCAGCAGCGGCAGCAGCAGCAGCAGCAGCAGCATTAGCAGCAGCAGCAGCGCAGCAGCAGCAGCAGCAGCAGCAGCAGCAGCAGCAGAGCAGCAGCAGCAGCAGCAGCATTAGCAGCAGCAGCATTAGCAACAGTAGCAGCATTAGCAGCAGCAGCAGCATTAGCAGCAGCAGCAGCAGCAGCAAGAGCCGCTGTAAGAGACAGAGGTCCTCCAACAGTGACCATGAGGAGCTGCTAGCTGCCAAAGTGAAGAGGTCAGATCAAGACAACAGCCTTGTGGCATGCACATCTTTCCACAGCCATGGCTCTCCTGTTTCTGTGGTGCCTGCCGCTGCCCTCATCACGCCTCCCTGCAGCCCGGCCTCCTCTTGCTCCCCTGTTCATCAGGAAGAGCTCAGCCATGACCTACTGATGGACGTGTATGGCTGCACAGATCAGCTGCTCTCGTCCCCCGAGGGCTCCCCCTCGTACCTCTCCTACCCGGAGGCCGTGCCTGCCTGCCATCTTTCAGCCCCACACTCAGCAGGGCTGAATCAGACTTTTGAGCAGACGGCTTTTGACATCCTTGGTGATCTCGCTTGGCCCGCGGCGCCATCTCCGACCTGTCGTTTCCAGGCTTGCACACCGGATGCTCGATTGGTCCCAGACTGCCTGTCCATGTGTGACATGTGTGATATCTCGCCGGACTGTGCTCTGCACCAAGAGGACTTCAGCCTTCTGGAGCAGCCACAAGAGGGCAGCCCCATCCAAGCACAACACGTCCCTCACCATGTCTTTCCAAGGCTCTCGAGTCTGCCCCCCTCCCGACAGTCTCCCTTGTCTGCAGAGTCTGACTGCTACAACGAGCGGGAGCAGGTAGAGATCAGTATTCTGGCTCAGCAGATCTCCTGCCTGGCAAGCAGCTTCACCAAACATCACACTCTCCAACCTGTTAGGGATGCGAACCAAACCTCAGCCTGGCCAAATCACCCCCCTGTCCAACACTCGAAATCAGATCAAATCCTGGATGATGGGGTGTTTGACCTCATCCTGAGTGACCTGGATTTGGTCACGGGGAAAAGCGGCTCCAGGTCCCAGCAACGCCTCCCTGCCCTCCTGCCAGCTGCTGAACAGCTGAGTGTACTGGAGGCCTTCAGGCTGCAGATGGGACACCATGATGGCCACTCTGGGCTGCAGCCTCTCAACCACTGTAGCAGCCTTCATGCAGGTAATCCGTGTGACTGATTAGATTTGATCATCTGGTGCCACATTCTGACATCTTATCGCTTCTGTTTGTTTCCGTGTCCTTCAGACGGATTTCCTGAAGAAAGCCTCTACTGAACCAAGTCCGTGACTTGGTCTCTTCCTAACGTGTCACATATTGTCACCAGCTGAATCCAAAGAAGAAAATGAGTGACATCAAAGCCATTTTACTCGGTGGTCTTTTTTGAAGCTGCTGTTTGCTGAAGTCTTCAAATTTTAATGAGAAGGGTACTTTTTGAAGACACTGACTTCTTTTCCTCACGCAGAGTGCCCACAGTTTACTATTGAGCACTTTATCAACGTCCTTTCCACATGTTCGCACTAAAGCCATAAAGCTGCAGCTTCAGGTGCCTTGAAGGCTGAGGTGGAATCATCAGTGTGGAGAAAACATTTCCTTCTGGTTCCCATTTTCTGATCATTGTGAAATTTATACTTCCAATTATTTTGACATCAAATTCTACCTCAGTGTTGCATATTTAACATTCCATTGGAATATTTATTTCTAACACGACTTCTAGTATGTATGCTTCTTCTTTCTTGCAATGTGAACCTTTTTCATGCCACATTTATTTTTTCCACGGTACAAATACGGCACATGTATGAAGATTCTACTATTCTTTTAAATCAAATGTGTGAAATGTTAATAAAAAAGCACGATGAATGTCACGTTTCATCCGCTTACAGTGCATTCCTTCTATTACACATCTGGATTAAAATGATGCTACAGCACCTTAACGAAGCCTCATCAGGGCATGTAAAGCGACTCATTAACCCAATATCAATGTTTGCTCTTCTTTCAGCTGTTTTCTTATCTAAACTCTTCACCATCCAGCTGTGTGCTGTTGTGTTGGTTAGATAAAACCTAGTTTTGGACTTTTCATCACTGCGTTCTTGCCTGCTTTCGGGTCCTGTTAAAACCCAGAACGTAACAGACTGGATGTTGACGTTCATCAGCATTAAAAATGCATCGTAGTGAAGAGGCATCATAGCAGCTTAGGACGTCGATCCTTCTGTATGTGCTCGTTTCATAAAGCAGTCATCCTTCCCATCCATTCACTGATCCACTGACCTCTGGAGAACAAGCGGAGCGAGATCTCAGAGAAGAAGCATTTCGGGATCATTTGCTCGACTCATGCAGGTGAGACCTCGTACACTTCTGCGAGGTCTCATCTGCTCTCCCTGTGCAGCCAGATAACCTGACAAAAGTCACCTCTGGATGGGGGCCAACAGGAGAGGGATGGACATTTCCTGTCACCTGCCAGGATGTTCTACCTCCCCTACTCCTTGATCTGTTCTGATGGGCCACATTGGTGAAAGGAACCCATATTAAATTCAGATTTTCAACAGAAAAATGAGACGGTAGTTAAACTTCCCTATTTTCTGCTTTGGAGCTGAAGTTAAAATTTCTGGGATATGTTTGCTTGCTTATTAACCTGGATATCCAAATTGGCAGCCCTGGGAAATATTTGATTGCTCTTCATCAATTCTTTGAACTCTGTTGGAATGAGATGCCCAAAACCTCAGGAAGGTTTTTTTCTTTTCTCCCAACCTGATGGCATGGATGTATCTGCCGATGACACGCTTATCACGCATGTGATGGCAAACAGGAACAGACTAATCCCAAAGCTACAAACAGGTACACCGTTGGACAGAACCAGCACAGGACAAGTCACGAACGGAACCGAGCAGGAGCGGCTAACGCAGGTGCCTCACAGCTGAGAGAAGGCAAAAAGTCAAACACAAGGTAGAGCCCGGCTCATTCCACTTAGGTTTCTCAACAAAACTGGCGCTGAACATCTTCTGGCCGTTGGCAATGTTAGAGTGCATTACTGACGGGTTAGGAGAGCCACCGGGGATGAATAAATCTCTGAGCAAGAAAAGAAAAGACCCACAAACCCCAGATTCTCTCTATCAACTCAGTCCCTCTCATAAACTTTAGCACAATTCTAATGCACTCACTCTCTGACACACTCCGCAGAATATCCCTCACAGCCAACCGCACTCTTTGTTTATTATGCTGTGGCCCCGAACATGGAGAAGAAGACGGCTTCAACTGGCAGAAATCATGTGGGGGAGCAGCAGCCGTGCAGGTACGGCGGCAGGAGAAACCAGGTCACAGCTGCAGGAAAAGACACACACGAGGAGATCCCACCAACACACACAAGGGGGCAGTGGAGAGACAGGCACCAAGAAGGACCCCAAGATGACTTCACACAAAAGTATCTTGGTGGCATGTCCTTCATTTGCCCATAAGAGCCAAGTGTTAGCTTGATTTCCAAAGACAGATTTTAAGTATTCATAGTATGCAATTTTATGAAATTAAATCAAATGTAAAAAATAGGCTGTGCAAAAATGTGGGAACCCTTGTCATTTTGTTGCTTTGATGGCCTGTAACTAATCATCACAAGATAACTGGACACACAAAGTTGGTTTGGTGAGCTCGTTAAGCCTTGAACTTAATGACAAAAGGTATTTAAGGTGGATCAAATGCCAGTTCTCATTCTGTTTGACGCTCCTCTGAAGAGCTGCAACATGGGAGCCTCAAAACAACTTTCTGATCACCTCAAAACCAAGATTATCCAGCATTATGGTTTAGGGCAGGGGTGGGCAAACATTTTGATTCGTGGGCCACAATGGGTTCTAACATTTGACAAAGGGGCCGGACCAGGAGCAGATGGATGGATGGAGTGCTTTGGTAACCTCACCTCATTGGAGAAAAAATACACATCTTGGGATATGGAGAAAACATGTGCTTTAATTTCAAATGAAAATGAAGAGACAAAATATCTGACTTTGGAATGAGTCTTAAAACACTTAAAATCAAATGAATAAAATGTGCCTTTTAAAAAAAAATTAATAACCATTTCTATTTTAAAGCACTGAAAGTTCTGTTATCCTTCAGGATATCACCATCACTCTCCTCCTGACTGTCTTTTTTCTAGTGGGAAAACACCAGAATTGCAGTGAAAATTTAACATTAACAAGGTTTATTCATTTAATTTGTCTAGTTTGGCGGGCCGGATTAAAACGTTTAACGGGCCGCGTGTGGCCCCCGGGCCTTAGTTTGCCCATGCCTGGTTTAGGGGAAGGTTACAAAAAGCTGTCCAAAAGATTTCAGCTGTCAGTTGCCACTGTCAGGAACATTGTGAGGAACTGGAAGGCCACGGGCACAGTTCTTGTTAAGCCCAGAAGCGGTAGGCCAAGAGAAATTGCAGAGAGGCAAAGATGAAGGATGGTCAGAATGGTTAAAAACAACCCACAGACCACCTCCAAAGACTTGCAAGGATATCTTGGTGCAGACGGTGTCACTGTGCATCGGTCAACGATACAGCACAGTTTGCACAAGGAAAGGCTGAAGCCTTTTCTTCACAGTCGCCACAAACTGAGTGGCCTGAGGGATGCCAAAGAACATTTGGACAAGCCAATATCATTTTGGAATAAGATACTGTGGACTGATGAAACAAAAATTGGATTGTTTGGTCACAACAAGAGGCGATATGCATGGCGGCAAAAGAACACAGAATTCGAAGAGAAACACCTGCTTCCCACAGTAAAATTTGGTGGAGGTTCCATCCTGCTGTGGGCCGTGTGGCCAGGGTTAGGGTTAGGGTTAGGGTGCTGGTACTGGTAAAATTTAGTGGAGGTTCCATCCTGCTGTGGGGCTGTGTGGCCAGTGCTGGTACTGGGAATCTTGTTTAAATTGAGGGTCGCATGGATTCCACTCAGTATCAGCAGATTCTTGAGAATAATGTTCAAGAGTCTGTCACAAAGTTGAAGTTGTGCCGGGGATGGGTGTTTCAACAAGACAATGACCCCAAACATTGCTCAAAATCTCCCCGAGCATTCATGCAGAGGAACAAGAGCAGTGTTTTGGAATGGCCATCCCAGTCCCCAGATTTGAATATCATGGAGAATCTGACTTGAAGCGGAATCCTTCAAACATCACTGAATTGCAGAGGATTTCCAGGTGGAATGGGCCAAAATACCATCATCCAGGATCCAGACACTCATCCAGGCTGTTATTTTTGCAAAAGGAGGCTCCACTAAACACTAATATGAGATTTCCATTAAGGTGCCCAAATTTATGCACAGGCCTTTTTTTTGTTTTGGGGCATATTGCACATTTTCTGTGAACCCAATAAACCTCATTTCACTGCTGAAATATGATTGTGTTCATCAGTTATTTGATATATCAAAATTAAGTTGTGAATTAAAACACCCAATGTCTGGTGAATAAAAATAATGCCAATTGTCAAGGGTGCCCAGACTTTCTCATACCACTGTACTTAAGAAGCCAGAGAAAAATGAAATTCTGCCTGCAGGCCACCTTGGGAGTGTCTGGGGGTCAGGATAATTCAGCAACACGGGGCAACCATGTGTTCTGATACAAATACTGGAGATCTCTAATTTATATCATCATAATAATAATATATACTGCCCTCCTGTTCTCTGGGAAGAAGTTCAAGATTCAGCCAGTTTAAAGGAGACCTTCAGGAATCCTTAATAAAGGATTTAATAATGAATGCATTAATTTGCTTAGAAAATAATAATTCTGTTAAGTGAACTGGAATTGACAATAAAGTTTTGTCATGTACTGAGTCATTATCTGCATTGCTAGGAGGTGAAAAAGGTTCATATCAGTTTACAAAAGAAAGAAAAGTGTTGGGGTCCAGGCGTCCGGGTTGTTTTTCCTGCAGGGGGCGTGGTGGAGCCATGCTCCTGCCACAGGCTGACGCACCTGCAGTCATTCAGCAATCTAGCCGCCGTTTAAGGACTAAACTCCTGCCCACCAGGGTCGGAGCATTTTGGTGTTGGTGTATTTGGAATATTTTGGTGATTTTGGGTCTCTTGTCTTTGGTGTGTTCCCCTGCCTGTTTGAGGTCTCAATGCCGTCCGGCTGGACTTCTGAAACGTGCAGAACCCGACTCTTGTGTTGGCTCCGTGCTGGAGCTCTCTGGGCCCACCAGAAGTTTGAACTAGTGCTTCCCTGCAGTCCAGGAGGACCGCTGGTTTTGTGTTGGTTAGATAAAACCTAGTTTTGGACTTTTCATCACTGCGTTCTTGCCGGCTTTCGGGTCCTGTTAAAACCCAGAACGTAACAAAAAGAACAACAAGAGAAGACAAAACCAGACTTCCAGTAACATCAGTGTGAACCGATATCAGTGGGATGGCTGGGTCAGGGTTAGGGTTGGGGTTAGGGTTAGGTCAGGGTTAGGTTAGAGTTGGGGTCAGGGTTAGGGTTAGAGTTGGGGTCAGGGTTAGGTTAGAGTTGGGGTCAGGGTTAGGGTTAGAGTTGGGGTCAGGGTTAGGTTAGAGTTGGGGTCAGGGTTAGGTTAGAGTTGGGGTCAGGGTTAGGTTAGGGTTAGGTCAGGGTTAGGGTTAGGTCAGGGTTAGGTTAGAGTTGGGGTCAGGGTTAGGTTAGAGTTGGGGTCAGGGTTAGGTTAGGGTTAGGTTAGAGTTGGGGTCAGGGTTAGGTTAGGGTTACGGTTAGGTTAGAGTTGGGGTCAGGGTTAGGTTAGAGTTGGGGTCAGGGTTAGGTTAGAGTTGGGTGTCAGGGTTAGGTTAGAGTTGGGGTCAGGGTTAGGTTAGGGTTAGGTCAGGGTTAGGTTAGAGTTGGGGTCAGGGTTAGGTTAGAGTTGGGGTCAGGGTTAGGTTAGAGTTAGTTAGGGTTAGGTTAGGGTTACGGTTAGGTTAGAGTTGGGGTCAGGGTTAGGTTAGAGTTGGGGTTAGGGTTAGGGTTAGGTCAGGGTTAGGTTAGAGTTGGGGTCAGGGTTAGGTTAGGGTTAGGTCAGGGTTAGGTTAGAGTTGGGGTCAGGGTTAGGTTAGAGTTGGGGTCAGGGTTAGGTTAGAGTTGGGGTTAGGGTTAGGTTAGGGTTGGGGTTACGGTAGGTTAGAGTTGGGGTCAGGGTTAGGTTAGAGTTGGGGTCAGGGTTAGGTTAGAGTTGGGGTCAGGGTTAGGTTAGAGTTGGGGTTAGTGTTGTGTTTTGTGGAATTCTCCTATTTCCTCTTTAATTTTCCTTAATTATTTCTTTAATTCTTCTCTTTAATTATTTCTCTCTAAGGGATAAAATGGTTTATTTGACTAAAAGGCCAAGACCTACCTGGTAGCTAGGCTAGTTTAATGAGCGCTGTCAAGTAGCATCTGCACTTTGTGCCCATGTGACCCTTCTGACTGGTTAAAGGAAGCGGGAGATTTCAGTTGCTACCTGTCCACATTCTCACCTGGTGTCCGGCTGCTGGGTGAGTTTATTGGGTTTCTTACTTTCTGCTGGCTTTGTCATCTGCTGTCATGGTGGCTCCTGCGGTGCTGTTGGGTCTACTTGGTAAAGCTAATGATCAGTTCTGGATAAGTCTTGGGTTTGTTTGGTTTACTTGTGGAACTGTCATTGTCTCCATGCTCCTAAACTTAAATATTGATATTGTGATGTTGTTAACGGAGATGGATTTGGTGTTTGACCGTCTTTCTGAAGCTTTAAATGTTTGTTCAGGTTGCTTTTTCCCTTGCTTTGGAATGTTTGATTGTTTAACCAGCTTGTAGCAAGGATGTCTACTTCCTGGTTTGCCCAGTGGTTTCTGGGAGCTGTAGTCCAGCTGTGTTTCCTCTGGAGAGACAGAGGCTATTGGGGCTGCTGGGCTATATCAGATATGAGACATGCATAAATGCTTGGGATTTGCTACTTTGAATGTTATTAATGTGTTTCAAGATTTCATTTGCTGCTGATTTTTGATGTTTGATATTTGAATATGATGCATAATATCTGTGAAGTATTTAAAATGCATTTGTTCACTGACATCATGCTATTGAACTTTTATGCCCTATCAGGATACAAAATGAATTAGTCGTATTTTAAAACATCTGGTGTAATGCTGTTTAATATTGCAATGTTTATGTAAATGCTGGAAAGTTGTGCTTATAATGCACATGAGTGAAACCTTGATTTCCTGATTTCAGGTTTATTACCTGCTCACTGCACTTTGGAAATAAAAATAACAAAAGTGGAAAAAAAATTTGAATAGAGTAATATCCTTATAGTTTGGACACCAAGTTACCCTTTCTGTGGGGAAAACGAAACGGTTAGGGTTAGGGGTTAGGGTTAGGCTTTCATAACAAAAGTTAATGCTGTTTGTCTTCCCGCGGAACAGAACAAGAAAAGGGGGGGGGGGGGGGGGGAGGAAAATTTCCTTTTCCAAGCTTCGGCAGTCGTTGAGACCTCCGGGTCCAAAAGTGTCTCGCACGTCTTGTTCCTGATATCCGAATGGGTGTTACGACCTTAAGTCATGCAGCCGTGTCTTTATTGAAGTGCCACTGAAGAACGGATGGGCATTTCACGGAAAACAGGACGGCGTCTGACAACATGTCGTTTTGCTAACACCACCAACGCTGCTGTTGATGTGGTGCATTCATCCAAACCTGTGAGTTTAGAAGTGCGCCTCGTGGTTGCTGCCCCTGAGCCCTGACCATCACACTCGCTCGTCCTTGCTTTAAGCTGCCATTCAGGATGCAGCCAGCTGTGACAGGAAGCCTGCAGACCACGCTTTGACCCCGTAGCTTGTTACGGATATCGCTCCCTGCTCCGCCTGTAGCCACGTGCTAACAGCACGGGAACCTGACATGCACTGGGGAGAATGGAGGAAAAGGAACATTTTGCCAAAGCCACCGCAAAGAGGTAAAATGGAAAAACATCTCTGACTTTCTCTTGTGAGCAGGTTTCATGAGTCAGGAGCTTTGGTCGCGACCCTGGTCTATGCAAGGATCTGTCCTGTTTGATAAAATCACTGCGAGCAAATGTGATGTAGGAAATTCATCCTACAAGTTATGTTAAACAGTCACTCTGTACCGGCGGCTAAAGCTCAACAACGGAATCATTCCTTTCCACGTTAACTTTGAGTTACGACAGCATGCGTCCCCTTAACATCCCATTGAAATGGACAGTTTCCTCCTTTTGGTGTTATTGTTTTAAAAGAATTGTCAATAAATTTGGGCTTTTAAAAAGTGAAAAGAATGAAATAAAACTCTGAATGAAAACAGATTTCCACAGAATTATGCCATCTTCCTAAAAGCTGTACTGGACAAAAGTGCATGAATATTGTGAATAAAGCTCATTCAGGAGAAACTGTTAAGAGACGTCTCAGCTGGAGATCTGCTGAGTGCAGCGAAAGTAAGCCCAGTAAAAGCCCAAAGTCAGCCTGAGAATATGTTAAATATGAAGTCAGCAGAGTTCAGTTAAATCCATTAGGAAGAAACTGCTGTAAATCTGTGTGGAACGGGTCACACACACGGATGGAGGAAGCAGAACGGTGAGGACGGTCACCATGACTACTGTACAGGGTTATGGGACAGCTGCCCAAACTCTGCTTTCACCCTAAAACTTTGACATCAGAACCGTGACTGCATCACGAGAGTGACATGAATCAGACAGGAGGAGACACAGACGACACAGTCGCTGGTCATTGGGTGGCATCAGGGTTAGGGGTCAGGGTCCCATGGGTTAGGGTCCTGGGTTAGGGTTAGGGTTAGGGTCCCATGTTAGGGTCCCATGGGTTAGGGTCCTATGTTAGGGTTAGGGTCCCATGGGTTAGGGTTAGGGGTTAGGGTCCCATGTTAGGGTCAGGGTCCCATGGGTTAGGGGTTAGGGTTAGGGTCCCATGGGTTAGGGTCCTATGTTAGGGTTAGGGTCCCATGTTAGGGTCAGGGTTAGGGTTAGGGTCCCATGTTAGGGTTAGGGTCAGGGTTAGGGGTTAGGGTCCCATGTTAGGGTTAGGGTTAAGGGTTAGGGTCCCATGTTAGGGTCAGGGTCCTAGGGGTTAGGGTTAGGGTCCCATGGGTTAGGGTCCTATGTTAGGGTTAGGGTCCTATGTTAGGGTTAGGGTCCCATGTTAGGGTTAGGGTTAGGGTCAGGGTTAGGGGTTAGGGTCCCATGTTAGGGTTAGGGGTTAGGGTCCCATGGGCAGCATTTTCAGCAAACTCACTTTGGTTGAGGCCAAAGATGGATCTTCTCCATTGTCAACGTTAGTTGATGCTTAGAGATTAATTTAACTTGCTGAAATCATCTCAATCAAACATTCTACAGATGAGAATGTATGAAAATATTTGAAAATGCAGGTTCCATTCTCCCAGTGGGATATTTGAGCCATATATCTGGGGAGGGTGCACGAAGCCTCAGGTATTCTAAAAAGCTGCTGTGGTTGGTGCACAGATGATCTGAAGCTAAGTCCACCCAGCTGGCCAGACCTCTCATCCTCTATTATCTCATGCTAGTAGGGGAGCAGGTGTTCTTGCAGGTCCACAACATGGACTGATCCAGTCGGTTCTGTTCTTGCTCTCATGTTATTGAGGCTTTTGCCCCGTTGTCCACGTGGTGGCACCTTAGTGACTCAACGGTCAGAAACTCACTTTGTTGCAGTCACTTGTTTTAACCTCTGACACCAGTCTGCACTGTAGACACACAACGCAGGAGTCAGTTTATTAATTAATGTCGTACTGATTAGGGATTTAGAATGTAACAGCACTCCTGCTCAAGCCGGGTTCATTTAACTATATTAGTCACCAAAAGACCATTTTCCCACACACCACGTGGACAGGAGAGATTAATCATTATGATGTCTGGCTTCTTTAATCTCCTTCCTCTTTAATTTCACAGTTACTCAATACTGTTGCCATTAAAGCTGTCAGGTTAATTAGAACTGAGTTTTGGTTGTTGTGACTTATTCAATCTGCCTTTCATGGAGGAGATGCCTGGGATTAAAGGGGATTAAAGAATATTCACAGGTGAAAATGATCAGGCACAAATGTGATAATCTATACCATGATCATCTAAACCAGGGGTGGGGAACCTCCGGCCTCCGGGCCGTATACGGCCTACGAGACCATTTCTACCGGCCCGCAACGCAATACGATTTTTATATTTTATATGTGCACTTATACAGTGGGACCGTTCGCTATAACTCCGCGAGCTGCGAGTAGCAGCGGTAGCGTATTTTTGCCTTTCGTATCCTGAAATTTCTTTCGTAACGAGGAAATATTTTCCCGTTTTCTGAGATAAAACAGACGGTTATGTTATGTCCGAGTCAAGGTCAGGGTCAGTGAACACAGCATGTGATGTACGTAGTGGGCTGGACTGATTGACACGGACGAAAAGTGCTTAGCGAAACACGCTAAACTCGGCGAGTTGAAAGGACAGATGAGTTTGGATAAAATTAACGCTCTTCGTCGGAGTTTGGAGGCTCAACAAGCAGCTTTCACACGACCATGTACCGACAGACAGAATATTACGCGTGCAGGTTTGTGTGGTGAGTGAATTAATAGCCACGAAGCTGAAACCTCACGCCGAAGGAGAGTTCGTGAACGCGCCTCGTAGCCGCTGCTGAGGCGCTCGCGCCCTACAAAGTAAAATTGTTTCAAAGCGTGAATTTTTTTTCGTGAATAACTATTGAACTAAGACATATATTGTTATGATTCCAGTGGCTAACGGTATGTTTTTATGGTCAAGGAATCTAAATATGTAGTCAAAGTATATGTGGGACTAATATTTATGGTGGAAATCACAATATGCCAGGAATTGTTGCGCTTGGCGGAGGTCTGCGCTCTCCGAGTGCTTTCTAGTTGTTGTTGTTATTATTGTCTTTATCTTTCTTTCTTTTTCATTTATTTTCTTGATTATCTTGTTGTATTGCAGTTTTTGTGAGTAGAGGCCTCGAACAGGCCCTTACGGGTCTCTTGCCTCAACTCTGCACCTCTTTTATTGTTTGTATGATCATGAAAACATATTTTACTTGTCATTTTATTCTATTTTTTTTGGTGATTTTATATGCATGTGTGCTAAATAAATAATTCAAACTCAAATGCAGCAATCATGAGACTTGGTAAACAGGTGGTTATAGACTTTTTTTTGCATCCCTAGGTATGTGTTCATAATAGTATGGCCCTCGGAGGACTTTATAAAAATTGAAATGACCCTCGATATGAAAAGGGTTCCCCACCCCTGATCTAAACCAACCAATAACAAGGCAGGAAACTTTCTGGGAAAAGTCAGCGGTGGACATAATTCCAGGATATCCTGCTCTCGAAACACGGCGCCTCAGTGTCAGAAGTCCATTTCACATCTGCATGATACAGGCAAATATTAATATTATTAAAAGCAAGAGTTTCAGGTGCTGCAGCTAAACATGCCCTTTGATATCAGCACTGCTGGAAGGTGCCTCCATTAAAATTGTTATATATGATGCATTTTTATTGATCATTGTGGTGGTTGGTGAAACACTTTGGGGGGGGGTTGTACAGTATTGTGTGGTGTGTGTGTGTGTGTGTGTGGTCTATGTTTTCCTGGACCGGAAAGCAGGCAAAAACACAGTGGGGAAAAAGTCCGAAAACAGAGTCTTTATTAAAAGATCAATTTGACGGCCTCCTGGACCCCAGGGAAGCACTCGTCTTCCGGGGCGCACAAAGAGCTCCAGTGCGGCGCCAACACGGCAGTCAGGTCCTGTGAGTTCTGCACTCCAGCAGGGCGGCGTGGAGGCCATGAACAAGCAGGAAAAAGCGTCTCAATGAGGTCCCAAAAACGACGACTAGCAACAGGAGTCAGGTTTACCAAAAAAAGACAATAACTCTCCAACACTGGTAGAGAGGCGCTCCGGCCTTAAACAGGTGGCCTGATGGAGATCGCCGACAGGTTAGGGTTAGGGCTGACCCTGACCCTGACCCTGACCCTGACCCTGCCTGCAGCGCCAGCTGTAGCAAATTACCCGCTCATCCACGCCCCCTGCAGGAAGAAACAAGCAGGACCACAACAACACTTGACCCGGAACCCTGGACCCCAACAAATTGTGGTGATTCGTTTATTTAATAACCAAACTTGCCTCTTCCAACATCGAGCAGCGGCAAACAGTGTTACCATGGAAGCGGACAGCTGAGATGTGTTGCCACTAGGTAATTTCCTCTGTGTCGGGATCCAGGTTGAGCTGCATGTTTCTCTTTAATATTCTACTCTAGTTTCCCATCTGGGCTGCTTCTGGACTCTGTCCATGTTGATTGACCACCATGGAGTCTTTAAGTTGCCAAGAACCAAAACAAGCTTGTGCTGCCTCCGAGCATCATCTGGAGATGATACAAAATAAAGTTAGTTTTGCATGAGATTATATTCTATGAGAGCAGTAATAATCCCGAAGACATGAAATAACCTGAGATCTGATGAGTCTCAGAAGATCTCCAGCTTTTCAGCAGCTTTTGGATGAAGCACCAGCTCAGTGGGGCCATTTTTCTTGTTCACTTCTGTAATCTTGTGACTCAGAGAGGATTATGTATTCTACATCCCTCCAGCGCACACTTATACTTAATATTTGCTCTGTGGCATTTCATACTTCCAGCCCGTAAACACTGGAATTTGCATCCAATTGTGTCCAACGATTACGGTTGTTTAAAGGTTACAGCAGGAGCGAGAAAACCTCCATAAAAGAACAAATAAACAACAACAAACGAACTTCATGGCTTTTGCGCAGAAATGAAACGGCCTTTTCTGAAATGATGATCTTGGAGGGCTCTAACATCAAAGCACTTAGTATTTCAGGTTGATTTAAACAAACAGCTTTAGACTATTTTGAGTGCTCAGTAAAAACAGCTTATCATCAGGTTCTTGATGGTCTCCTCTTCTTTAAATACAAAGCAGTTACTGTTATGTGACCCATCACAGTCTGAGGCTGCATCGGCCCTTCTTCATACGTGGCTCCACGCCGCTCAACCATTGCAAGAAGAACAGGAAACCAGAGCTTCCTCCTCACCCAGACTAGCATTCATGAGACAACATCCAGATGCCTGAATGTCAAGACAAAAGGTTCATCATCGAGTGAAAGAGCTGCCTGGAGGAAACGGGATTTACAACAGACACCGTTTGTCTTTGTGCAGGAATCTGGTGCCTGAAGGCAGCAGGTTCTCTGGGGGGGGGGGTGGGGGGTTGGACCAATATGGCATCATTGACTGGAAAGAGAAAAAGGGAGTTTTGTCGTGTGTGTGTGTGTGTGTGTGTGTGTGTGTGTGTGTGTGTGTGTTGTGTGTGTGTGTGTGTGTGTGTGTGTGGTGTGTGTGTGTGTGTGTGTGTGTATTTCTGTGGTATTTTGCCTGTTTTGAAACGGTAAGTTTATCCACATAGAAACATGTGACAGGAGAAATGAGAATGAAGCACAGCAGGGTGGATGAGGAGCAGGAGGAGATGCCTTTGGGGGTGTGTGTGAGCAGACAGAAGGTTGGACATCATTGTTCCACTCCACAGTTCATTTGAGTTGTTGCTCCAGCTGTTCTTGCACATCAATCCTACTTAGAAAGTGTGTTGGAAGGAGCCTTTGAGCTGAGGTGAGCAGTGGAAACCAGCAGCAGGAGGCCTCCAAACTGGGTGCTGGATTTCAAGCCCTTTCGTCTACATACTAAATCTCATCAGAAGCTTCTGTGGTGTTGCGCTGGTATGCACCCAGCACACAAAAGTACACATGATTGTGATTTTATGACATATGGAACCCTACAGCAACATTGTGAACAGCAACCATTGTGGAATGAAATCAAAAGTTCATGTCAATGACATGAATGTTGCACTTCCTGCTGTGATGGCGATTCACCAGGCTCTCAAAGCTGTGCTGAATGTTCATGCGTCACTGGTTGGTGGCGGTTTAAAGGGTGAACGGGTGAGTTTGTCAGAGTTGCAGCCATAAACTAAGATTGACTCGGGGCTACAACCGGTCAGCCATACACAGATTCACCTCAATAAACCTTGTATTTCCTGAGTCTTCGGGATCAAATGTTATCAAAGTGTGTGATTTGGAAGGATATTATTTCTGGCTAACGGTAACACCAGCATCAAACTTGTTTCTGGAGACAACAGCCAACATTTCCAATCTTCAAAGAGCTCATTTCACACCCACATTCCTGGAATTGAAGGAGATGCGGAATGTAATTAGTGCACATGAATTATTCATTTGTGTAGTTTGATAAATTCTTATCAGGGCTCTGCCTCAAGGTCCTGCAGGATGCTTCTCACATCTGGCTCTGCATATATGGTGCTCTGAGGTCTCCTTTGATGTGTACTGAGAAGAAAGGCATCAAAGCTCAAACTGACTGCATCAAGTTGCTGACAACAAAGGCCGTGTGTTTCTCCAGATTAAGTTGCCTGTTTGAATTCTAACACGAGGTGCCCCCCCCCCCCCCAAAAAAAAAAGCACCTTCCTGTTTTTTTCACAAGCCCAAATAACAGTGAGCAATGGGAACAAAGACACTGTTTATAGGCCAGTGTTGATGTTCTGAAATATGTGCATAATTCTAAGCTGCAGCAAAGCACCTGGTGCCACCTGGTGACAGTAAAGCAGCGTTCTGGTCTGGAGATCTGGAGGAACGTGTGTTGGACCAGGAAAGTTCTCAAAGCTTTTTCCCCTGAAGCGCACACAGTCTTAAGGCCTCAGCACACCTCTCTTTTTCGTGGCGGGCTTACTTTCACTCAGAACTGTCAATCCATGGCTTATTTAAAAGACGGTTTCTGCTCGATTTCCTGAGAGGAAAGCCTCCCTCTCCTTCACTTTGCACCCAAAGGTCACCTGCACATCAAAAGAGCTGAAGGAACATCCCATTAGGAGGAAGAAGTGCTTTAATGGTGCATATGTCCTGAACTGATAGACGGGAGTTTAAGCTTCAGATGCTGCACCTTTTCTTTGAGAACAACTTGTCATCTCTTTGTATTCTCCTGTGATAATTCCTCAAGGTCTTCCACACTCAGGGGTGATTCTAGGACCAAGCTGAGTGAAAACTCAGTCACACTTTATATTTTACTTTTGGCACCAACATTCGAGGTGTCTCTGATATGAAGGTGTGACCTCGGCAGTTCAGAGCCAGTTCTGGCATTTTTGGAATGTCCTTCACACATGAGTGATGGCACTCTGAAGAAATCTGGGTTTTCTGCCTTCGCTCATCAATGAGCCATTTTACTGCCCCAGACATTTACGTGTCTGCTTGTCAGCAACTGTTGATTCTGCTGCAGGCTGCAGCTCCTCTAAACATGCACCGCCCCTGCTTCTCATTCCATATCTGGCTTTAGATCATTTAATCAAGTCTGTCTAGGTTTTTGAGGCAGAAGATGGGAATCTCCTGATCCTGGAGGAAGCCTGACAGTAATCGTTCTAAAGGACCACTCAACTTCGATGTGTGTGTCCTCTTTGTGCCACAATAGGGTATTTATATAATGCTTAGTCTTAATGAGTTGTGATAAAACATCTGCCATGTGCTGTTAGGTAGCTCTGCTTCCACTGCTCTAATGCGTTTAAATATAAGACAATATATTTAGTGTCATGAAGACTCCAATTTGAAGCATGTAAGGGACTCACCTCTCCATCTCAGTGGGCAGTTCACACAAGCTTCTCTGGCTTTGTCAGACTACATCCTCTAGGTCGGTTTGTGCTCGGCAGGAGTCAACGACATATTAAGTCAATTGTTGGATTCAGTAAATTGCGGCTAAATGTTTTTCTACCAGTGGACATGGAGAGAAAAGGTGGTTGCTTTTAGTCCATAAATGTTGATGTTCGGGCTCCCGTCTCCTTTGATGTGCATGGCTCAGTTCGAGAAGGCCAGACTTCCTCCTCCCTGGGGAACCTGATGTTTCTGTCCACTGTGCTGATGTGTTCCGTGAAGGTTTCTACTTCCAGTGTTTTGGTGTGGACCCAAGTGTCGTCCACATGTCTATACCAGTGGGTGGGAGTGGTTCCTGTGAAGGAGGTTAAAGCTCTGCTCTCCACTTCCTCTACGTATAGATTGGCTATTATGGGTAACACCAATGAGCCTGTGGCACATTCATGTTCCTGGCTTTAGAAACCTCTCTGAAACTAGGAGTTCAACCACTTATTTGAATTAATGTGATGGGAGGTGGAACTACCAACAACCAGGTGACTAAAGCTCCAAATGTGTGAATGTTAATGCATTGATGGCTCCTGAAGCGTATAAGAACTCCCAAACAGTCAATTAGAACTGATGAAGCCTCTTGGATGAGAGGTGAAACATCTTCAAGAAACTCAAACAGTCCAGTTTCTAAGATTCAACTACCTGAATATGAAGTTGTGCTCGTGAAATTAAAACTATGTGTGGAGCTCATTAACCTGGCAGAAGAATGAAGCTCTCCTTCAGCCATCTACATCAACTCCTTTAATCTGGAACCTCAAGCAGTCCTCTAACCTTAGACTTCCGCCCTAAAGCCTGCATAATTAAACTCTTTTTTTTTTCTTTACATTGTTTTTACATTAAATTCTTTCATTTCTTTTTGTTGTTCAAATTTTACCTCAATCTTCAGTATGCTCTCCTCCAAACCCAGACTTTATCTTCCAGGTTGTGATGCAGGAAGCTTATTAGAAAATAACATTGGACTCAGCGTGAACAGCAATCTGAGTCAACCAGGCCGCAGAGCAATCATTAAATCCTTCACTAACCCTAACTCCATATAATCTCTGCAGAGATTCAAGACAGTAGCTGCTTGGTTGTGTTGCTTAAGATTTGAATACACAGAAATAATCTTAGCTGACCAAAGCTACTTCTCACAAACACAATTAATGAAGAAACCTAATAAAAATGAATCATACTAATGGATATTGTTGGTGCAATAAAAGGCTCAATGCAATAAAGAGACAGTTCTTGGGGCATTCCAGTGGTTATCAAAAGCCAATCCGACACAGCAGAAAGCAGGAACGGGGTCAATTAGGTGGCACAGGGTGCTGATAAGCATGTGGTCTCTGAGTTCCCGGCACCATGTTGAAGACACAAGTAAAGAATATTTCAGGATTAGTGGCTGCAGTGTTACAACACTCTTCAAATCCTGACACAAGAACTGTATATCACCTGTGTGGTCTGCTGACAATTGTCAACCTCCAGAGTGACAGCAATTAACATTTAAGGTGGCAAACAGATCGCCTCTCGTGGATGTTGATGGGACCACTGGGTACGATAAATAATTCAGGTCAACAGTGCATAATTATTGAACCTCCTGATAATTGCAGTTTGACGGAGGATAAAACAAACAGTGGCCCAGCAAGACTGACCGGGATGATAACCAAATGGAGCAACATGTCGTATCATAGGCTGCAGGTCGGAAGACCAAAAATCTTCAGTGATGTGTTTAAGGAAAGAGCGGAGACACGGTGCTGTGTCTTAACTTAAATCTTTCTGCCCGAGTGAGCAATTGAATGTTTTCCTTCATCCAAGTTTCTAACCTTGACTATTACTTCATGAAAACTAGCAATCTATGCAGGTTCTCCTGAAAAGCTGAGAAGTATTTAAAAAAAACACCTCCTGCTAGAATAATATTGCAGCTAATGCAGACATAAAACAGCAGAATGTCAAAAGAGAGCACAGGTTTGTGTGCGTTAATGTCTGTGTATGTGTGGGATAAGAGCAGAAAAGATAAAAGCAGCACTTTAATGGAAACATGAAAGAACGTTATTCTATTGATGGCTAACTCTGTTGGGGTTCAGGGTTGTGTCTGGCTTTGTCCTGCAGGGGGTGGTGTGGAGCACAATTGGCGGCAGCTAGCACTGCAGGCAGGCGCACCTGTAGGCAATTTACATCCTGCCCCCTACTTAAGCAGGTTGTGTCTGCTTATCAGGGCCGGGGTGTTGTTTTGTATTCCCTCGTCGTGTGTTTGGTTTCCGTTGCCAGAGTTTGGTGGGTTTTTGCCTCTGGTTTGAGTTTCCTGCAGTCCTGGAGGGCCGCTTCTGTTCCCGAGTGCTCTGCAGTCCTGGAGGACAGTCTTCGTCTTCCTTGTGTTGTCCGCCCCCCGTAAATAAAACCTTTTGACCCTTATACCACCGTGTCCTGGCCTGCTCTCGGGTTCTGTTCAACTCTCACCCGTAACAAACTGGAGTTAATAAACTTAAAGAACACAAAACGTTTCAGACGAGTCTCAGACGTCCAACTTACCGTATTTTCACGACTATAAGGCGCACCTAAAAGCCTAGAATTTTCTAAAAAATCTACGGTGCGCCTTTTAACCCGGAGCGCCTTTTGTATGGATTACGGTAATATTGGTTAATCGCGGCTACCGTAGTCAGTAGGCGTGGCCGAGGTAACAGCAGTAAATTCAGTCCCAAACCATTTCTATCTGTAAAGACCCCAAAATGGCTCCTTGCAAGAGACGCGCTTACGACGCAGAGTTCAAACTGAAGGCTATCAGTCACGCAGTTGAACACGGAAATAGAGCAGCGGCAAGAGAATTTAACGTGAACGAATCAATGGTGCGGAAGTGGAGGAAGCAACAAGACGACCTGCGCCAGGTAAAGAAGACTCAACGGAGCTTCCGAGGAAACAAAGCAAGACGTGGATTAACAAAGGAACTCCAGCCGCTAGATATTGGTGTCAACGGGGCATTCGAAGCTAGACTGCGAACTGCGTGGGAGCGGTGGATGACGAACGGCAAACACACGTTCACCAAGACGGGGAGACGGCGCCGAGCGTCATACGTCACTATCTGCCAGTGGATCGTAAATGCCTGGGCATCGACCGTGGTCCGAGCTTTCGGGAAGGCAGGGATTGTCACTGAAATGCCAGACAATACCAGCGACACCGACCCTGATGACGACTTTGACAAGACGGAGCGGCCATGTTGGACGCCGTATTCGCACAACTGTTCAATTCGGACACCGAAGAAGAAGAATTCGAGGGATTGCTGGATGAGGAATGAACTGATAAAGTGAGCTTTACGTGTTTCTTTTGTGTGTTTACAACTTAACAAGGCTGGTCATACTGTGAATATGGACATTACCGTTTGAACAACGTTGTTATATTGCTATTGTTATATTGCTATCACTTTGCACTACTTCGAGAGTTCGAGTTACCGTACATTGTGTTTGCACTAACGTTTGATTTACCGCAACGGTACTACGTGATAAAAATGTTGCACTAAATCGATTTATTAAACTCCACTATCCACTTGTGATAAAAATGTTGCACTGCCTGTTATAACTCGCTGTTATTAAATGAACTGTGTTACGCGAAAACACTACGTCACTCGGGAAAAATAATAAAACAGCTGTTTATTCATTTTGGGAGTGAATGGAGTTGTGAGAACGCCGGTTTGTATTCTATTAATAAAGTTTGACTGACTTATCTGACTGTTTTATTGACATTCCTTTTAGCGCAGCTCGATCTAGTGAATGCGTCATGAAACCACAGGCACTACGCAGTTTCTATGCTCTGCGCCTTATAACACGGTGCGCCCTGTGTATGAAAATATTTCTAAAATATGTCGTTAATTGAAGGTGCGCCCTATAATACGGTGCGCCTTGTGGTCGTGAAAATACGGTAATTAGGATTGGCTCATTAAAACACTCTAAAAAGTCATCTCTGCAGTTATATACCTCTTACTTGATACTGCTTTGAGAGCAATAAGTTGGCGACTGGCGTACTCTATGTGGTTTGCCCGATCCGCATGACAGTGCGGCGATATCAGCGGTAACGCTGCGTTGGAGGGTGAAAGGCAAGCTGGTCACAAGCACGCCATTTCCCTCTCGCTGGAGAAAAGAGGGCAGTCTTTCGCCAGGTAATTTCGCTCGAAGTTCGGGGAAGTACAGCTTCCTTAAGGTACACCGAAACGTACACGGGAAGGTATAGGGAAAAATATTTTCATTTTAAAAGAAAAAAGGCGACTGCTCATGCAGCACGTGCTCTTGAGGCCTAAGCACTGGATATCGCTCTGGAAAAGGACATTCAAGAAAGAAGTTCTCGCTGATTTAATCAACTTTGGTGACATCAGAGTCACCAGAACCCAGGTTACCGTTTTCTGAGGAATATGTGAATTCATTTATGAGGCCTTTCTTCCCTTGGTTGGCCTTTCTTCATTCAGGCCATATGATGAGGTCCCAACATATGTAACATCAAATTTGTCAGTTATAAACTGACTTGTACAATAATTTGTTTTCCAACAAATTCAATTATAATCATTTCCTTATGTCAGGCCACGCCAAGTCAAATAGAGTTAACACTAATGGTATCAACAGATCCTGTTTGTTTCTCCCAGAACATTCATTATGTTCTTTTGCGTTGCTTCGATCCCAGAATTCAGACAGGAAGCAGGAATAAATCTTAAAAGGATTCTATTTTTAAATCAAACAAAGATGGCGAGACTCCAGAGTTCAGGGATGTAGTACTCTAGAAAGGTGCAAAGAGAAATCATTGCTAGGACACAAAACCCAGGCAAGCCGCTCTTTCTTAAAAAGGAGATGCAGTGACCTTTTCCAAAACAAACCAGGGCCCAATTACAAGACTTGAAAAGATCTTCTTGTGTTCACAATTTATCATAAACCACTTGGGCTGACAGAAAAACCTAGCATCAGTGAACTAGATACAGTGGCTTAGGAAGGCTCCTTAATTGCTCATCTACTGCAGGTACAGCGCTTACCATGACAACCATAAAAAGGGTTCACCATGCCTTCTACGAACAGCAGAGCAAAAACCTGACCAAAAACTGAAAACCATCGAAGCATAACAAATTTATGCTGAACAAAGTCAGAGCTGGATAATTCAATGCAGAGCTGAGTAGATAGCTGACATTAGACTCAGATATCATTCTCTGTACAGTGGGACCTCTACTTATGAAATGAATTGGTTCCGGAAGTTATTTCGTAACCTGAAAATTACGTAAGTAGACATGTGTTCCATGTAAATGCCCTAATCCGTTCCAAGCCCCCAAAAATTTGGACATAATTTTTTTTATAAATCATAAAAATGCATCAAAACATGTAACAAATACATATTACAATTAGATTACCGCACAATAAATGTAGGAATTCAGTGCAAGGCTTCTCCAGGAACAAAATTAACTTTATTACAACCTAATCTTACATTAGCCGTCATTACTAGCAACGAATGTTAACACTTGTGGTAACACCGCCATCTAATGGACAAACATATGAACACCCACAATAAATCCCGAAGGCGACGCTGGGACACACACAAACCTGTACAGATTGACGTCCCTCCTAGCCAATGGGATTACAGGAAGATGCTAGGCGATAGCCAATGGCAGAGCAGCTACAAGCATGTTTGCGTTCGCTAAACTTCGCGAGCTGTGAGTAGCAGTGCTAGTGTATTTTTGGCTTTCGTATCCTGAAATTTCTTTCGTAGCAAGAGGAAATATTTTCCCATTGAGACGTTTCGTAACCTGAAAATTTCGCATGTAGAGACGTTCGTAAGTAGAGGTCCCACTGTAGATAAAAGAATTAACCAAGAGTCACAGTGTTTGAGATCCACGTATCCCTTCATCCCTTAGTGGTGACGACTTCATTATTACGGCACAGTTAAGGAAGACAGGACCCAGACGCAATGTGCAAACAAAAAGGTTCTTTACTGACACAATGTCCAAGACCATCAAACAAAGTAACAACAAAAACTCAGAAAGTAACAACAGAAAGGCGAACGAAAAATCACCATCGAAATGGGAAGAAAACGTCAGGAAAAGAACCAACTGAAAAAAGGTGACTAAGCACTGGAAAAAACTCACTAAACAGAGAGCTTAAGTAAGCGCTGGAGGCTCAGCGCTCTTCGGAGACCGATCAGAAACTGAACCACAACAGTACCCTAACCCCCTCAATGGACGCCTTCTGGCGTCCTACCTGGCTTATTCGGAAACCTAAGATAAAGGTCCCTCATCAGTTGCGGGTCCAGGATGAGGAGGCTGTTGGGGGCTTTCCGTAACTGGTTTGAGGAGGGAGACGTGGAACACTGGGTGGATGTTCAGGGAGGCTGGGAGACGGGTTCTGTTAAAACTCCTTACGTAACAGTAAGTAAACAACTGTAAAGCCAAATGTCCCAATAAAAATCCTTGATTTTAAATTAACCACAATTTAAATGTTTTCACATTATGTTCTGTTGTGTTCTCTTATCATTGTTCTCTTAAACACTCAATACTCCAGAGTGACAAAATGTCAACTTCAAAACTGAAATTTAGGAGTTTTTAGGCAAATATATATTAAGGAAAAATACTGATGTTAGTATTTTGATCCAACCATTGGATAGAGAACTGACTGATGTGTTAACACTGTGGAGGCAGAACAACCTGGTGAGGATAAGGACTGCAACCATTGATTTAAGGGAGTGAAATGGTGATTAGAAATGGAGAGCAGGGATCAGGGATCGACCCCCCCCCCCCCCACACACACACACACACACACACATCCACAATCAGTCCCAAAAAAAAAAAAAATAAACACACTGAAAACACGAAAAGCATAAAGAAATTTTTGCTTGACAGATATTTGATTTGACTTGCTTGTAAATTTATGCCATTGATATAATAAAATTCTAGATGTATTGTTCCGTTCCTGCTGGTGGGAGGATTGTCTGACAGCAGATAGCAGATAAATGAAGCTGGGTTTTAGACAAATGTCTAATTTCAGATGAATTGACTGCATTTTATATTGAGATAAGGACCAAACCTTTCATTAGATGCAACTTCATGAGCTATTTGTGAAGAGGACAAAATAAGCACTGTTGCTAATAAGGGTCAGGTATTTTTTAATACTACTGCAGAGATGTTAAAGTGGTGTCACACAATATTTGAGTGGAATGTGCTTACCTTTAAAAAAGCAGCCACATTGGAAAAGTTAATGTAAAAGTTTAGTCAAAGAAATAATAGTTCACTTCAGGTCCTCCAGTTTTATAATATCTTCCTGGCGCAGCATTAGGATGAATAACTGGCATTTTTCCTGTCAAACAGGATGTTCTTCTTCAATAAAGACACTTAATCGTGCCACACGTGTGTCAGGACGCTGTGTGTTTCGTGTTTTTGTGTTTCACCGCCTTGCTCCGCTCTCTCTTCGAGGCGTGGTCGACTCGTTTACACCTGCAGTTGGTCATTAATCAACAGGCCGAATAAGCCGCTGCTTCCTGTCTGCCAGCATCTGATCATTTGTCTGTTTTGTGGTAAATGTTGAGCTTTTTTATAACCTGTACTGGTTAGTAAATCTTTAGGGTTTTGTCTTCCCTCTCTAGGTTGCCACACTTTCTGTAGAGGCAAAAGCCTGTATGATGAGGAAGGAACAAAGCAATATGGAATTAAACCAACAATATTAATCAATCATCAACAATGACCTTAACTTTACTATTCGGCTGAATAGGGCACTGTCCCTCTACGAGTCTGGGCCCCGAATGGAGTTACAAACAGGTTTTCATACTATTCTACAAAGTTAAATCTGATGCCCCCTTATTTGGTTTGAGCCAGGTGAGAGGTCACGTTTCAGAGTGCGAACAATTGCTTGTGCAATTTTTTAAAATAACCACTCTGCCCGTAGGAAAGCTAGTAGGTATTTTAGGCCCCGATTAGGACACTTGGTTTGAAAAAGAAAATCATATTAGAATGATTCTACATAATGTGAGATTAGAGCTTTGGTTGGTATGGAAAACCTTAAACTATCTTAGTTTAACTTAAATCAAAAGCAATACAGTTGCAAAAGCTGTTCAATTCCAGAGGTCTAAAGGAAATAATAATGAAGCTTGGGGATACTTCTACCTATATTTTTTCTGTCCATGAATGGTTGCTGTGGATGGGAGAGGGGGATGAAGCCACTACACATGGCAACAGATGTATTATAACAGATATATAACAGTATATACACTATAACAGACGTGAAGGCAAATGGTCCAAGGGGTAAACATTCAATGTCATTATTGAACAATTACCCTGTAATGTGGCCATATGATAAACAGCCACGTACCATACCATATTCATCCTGGCATTCATCACTTACTCAGTCACTAGAAGTTATATAGAGACGCTGGAAAAAACATTTTAACCAAATTATGGATGTGCTGTTTGCTGGCATGTTTTCCTGGCTCCGAACCTCGATACAAGAGTCAGTTATGCTAAACAGCTGAAGCCCAAATGAAGAAATTATTGAAGAGTGCTTCAAGATTTTGGTGCTACGGAAAGATGCAAGACATACGGTCATGCTAGAACCAACTTTCACTCTTGACAAACAAGAATGGAGTTTTAACTTATTATAAGCATGACTTTTATAGAACACACCACAGATGTAAATATTACGGTATAAGGTTTTTGTGGCACAACCCTAATCCCTAATCCTTCAGAATCCAGTCCAGGGTTTACCACCCTTCCAAATGGACTCTGCCTTTTTGCAATTTTCATACTTCTAGCGACAAAAGCTCTGGTGAGAACATCGATAGATACAAGCCACATCATTGCTGAAATGTGTGTTCTTAACTCCTTGCTGGTGCTCCATGCTGCTGAAATCTCAACCTAACTTTGCAGACCACTCCACCATCATGCTGCCACAACTGAACCCCAATGAGTATAGAGAGAGATGTTTTAATGGGACATTCTACCAGAAAGCCTTGGGCACCGATAATTTAATTGCTCGCTGCACAAGCAGTTTGTTCATTTGAGATGATGAAAGTAACCTTAAAACTGATTTCCTATTTTATATTTATTACTATATTGGATTTTTTTTTTTTTTAAAAAAACCCAAAAACTTGCACCCTGTGCAATTAGGAGAATGTCGTTGGAATGACAAGCAAATGTGCAAACCATTCCTGAGTGTCCTTTCCCCTGCAGAGCTGTAACATATTGCACTGGGTGAATATGAAGAAAAATTGGGCTTTGTGCTCTTTGGAGCCTTGGTTGTGAGCATTCATCACCAGCAACGATGCCTGGTAGACTGATAATTGCTCATAACAAATGGAGCCCTGAACAGTGCGTCACCGCATCAGAAGGGAACTTTGGGAAGCCCCGATTTGATTAATGTGGAAAAGGAGGGTGCAGATAGCTGGAGATAATGCAGGATTATTGATGGGCAAGGACCTGTCAGTACAACTTGAGAACATTATTCCTGCTATTACTCTTAATTACATTAATGGCTTATTATCCATTTGTGCATCAGCTCCTATCACAAATTCAAGACTTCCATCTAAAGTAAAATATCAAGCAAATACAGCTTGGACACCATCTTTATGCTGCTCAATTGTATGTCTCTCTGTAAAAGGCAAGCTCTTGATGGTGGAACTCTTCATCTTAAATTGTTAATAAGTGAGAATTAATTATTTCTTGAGTTACTCAGCTGCAGTAATAATAGCTGCAGCAGTGAGATAATCAGATAGAAGAGGCTTTCAGTGTGTGTGTGTGGGGGAGGGTTCTGTCCAATTATTGCCTCATAGAAACTTTGACTTATAGTCAGTGATGTGTCTTGACATACTGTTTGAATCCGATACAGCTCAAATTACACATAAAACTGGAGGGAAAACGCCACCAAAGACGAATGCATCATTTTGGGTTCCTCTTGATGGGACGTCCATGTGTCTCTTTTTCTTACTGACTGATTTTGTGGCTACAGATTAATTTAATCCTCAGTGTACAATAATGGCAAAATATTCTCCACATTCTCCATGATTATCAAGCATTTGTTGCTCTCTTTTAACTGCTTTGTGACCTTATTGATGCCAGCAACATTCAGAAATAACCCTGTGGGGCTCTGTGCCGAGCATGTTCACAAAAGAGAATTTCAGACTGTTATAATCAATGTCTTTTTCAGGTTTTTGAATAAACACTTGTATGGACTTGACTCATGCTATCAATGTGGTTTAAACCCCAGAGGTGGGTGGATTTTCTTCTCTACCTTCATCATTAGAGGAGCAACCTGCAGCTATCCCAAATCAATGCTACAGAGCCTGGCTAAGCAGGACATCCACCCCCTTACTGGGACTTCCTGATTTTCCTTGCAGTTAAAACAACAAATTCATCTATTGATTTTTGACTGCTTTTAGTTATTCTGTGAACTGTAGTGCTAAAGGTTCTGCTGTGTTTCCAACCATTTGTTAATGTCAGGAATGTGATGGTGATAAACCTCCGAAAGCTGGGAATTTGACACATTGTAGTCTGACGTGCAATCCAGTATTGCCAACTTTTGCATGCACTTTAATAATCATGGTGACTATTCAATATACAGGGCCTGACTATAAGAGTGTATTTATGCCATTTTTAAAATTGATATTGTTGGCTATTCATGAAGTGAAGGGGAATGGAGCTCACAACCCCTGACCACATGGATATAAGTTGTGTTCTCATCTCAGTTATAATAGGTTGAAGGTGGTCTGATTCCAGTACAGATGACTAAAATAGTTGTCTGTACAGTAATGATTATAAAAATGCTGGATTATTTCAGTGTAAGATTATGAATCCATGCATCAACGATGGATAAACAATACAAAGTTTTCAATGTGGCATACCAGGAATAACTGCATTCAAATACAGAGCAGGATGTAACCACAGCTAGGGAAGTCTATACAGCATTCCACCACTGTGTGTGAGGCAGCCTGAGAGACACACAGCCCCCCCTCTATCTGCACAGCTCTGAAGGTCACATCCCCTGTGCCAAAATAAAGCCCAAAGAAAAAGCTTTTTTTGGGTGTTTATCAACCTTTTATACCTTTTAAATGCCAATTTTTAGAAGTGGCTAGTGCAGTAAATACAATATGAAATATAATATGAAATCGAAGCTTGTCAGGGGGTCTTGTGTTGCTGGAGAGGGATTAGTTGTGGTAAGGTTTCATTCACCGGCTGTCGGACTGAGAAACACGTCAGACTGAGGTGTTTTCAGCTGCAAAGAATGAAAAAAAATTTAAAAACTTTGGCATTTCTGCAATTGGCTAAAATGTGAGGAGTCGTGCTAATCGGCTCGAGGTGCAAGCAGCACAATCCTGCCTCATGACCTGTTAATATTAGGAGAGACCAGACAGGCGGGATGTTGGAACACTAGGTAATAAACTGATTCAAACACCCCAGCTACCAACCTGGTGCATTAGTCCTGAGAGGGTGAACAATTGTTTTATTGACTTTTCAAAATGAAGGACGGATAAGATGTTTTAAAAAGGGACTCCTCCCCCTTTACTATATTTTAAAGGATAAACTACAGTGTGTGTGACTGTAGTGGAGCAGGACTCTTTCACGTTGCTGTTTCTGCCTCCACTCTGGCAGCAGAAGGTGAAGAATGAAATGTTAGGGCTATAACTTCTGTTCCCTGAAGAAGAGGAACGAGGTACAACACATTTGTGTGGTATATCAGATGTCACTCAAAGATGCTCCTTTAAACAAAGCCCATGAGGCCGCCATGCCTCTGGTTGAATGAGCTGTCACACCAGGAGGCAAAAGAAGACCCTTGCTGTTGTACGCCAGGGAGATAGCCTCCACAATCCAGCAAGAAAGCCACGATTTGGACAATGCTTTGCCCTTAGCCGGATTAGCATAACAAACAAACAATTGGTCACATAGACAAACACCTTGGGTGTGGTCCATATATGTGCTTAATGTACACACCAGGCATAAGGAGTGCAACCTCCTCTGCTCCACAGAAGCAAACAGAGAAGAGAAATTCAAAAGTTCAAACACCATAGAATTATTAGACAAGATTACTTTAGGTAGATAAGCTGCAGTGGGACGCAGTGTGACCTTAGAACCATCCAGAGTGAACTGGGTACATGAGGGAGGAACGGACAAAGCATGAAGATCGCCCACTCGCTTCGCAGAAGTCAGAGTGAGAAGAAGTGCAGTCTTAAGAGAAAGAAAGTTCATATCAACAGACTCAAAAGGGGAACTACAAAGAGCCTCTAGCACCAACGGCAAATGCCACGAGGGGATGCTGGGCTTAATTACAGGTCTTAACCTGCGGACTCCCTTGAAGAATCGCATGGTCAGAGGGTGAGCACCTGAGGGTGACCCCATTAAACCCGACATGACGGGCAGAAATTGCTGCCAAATCGACCTTAATTGTAGAAAAGGAAAGACCCTTATCCAATACTTCCTGAAGGAATGTTAACACACCTACAATGGAACACTGAAATGAGAGAATATTCGGGTCATGGCATCACTTCTCAAATGCCTTTGTAGGCATAAAGGCCTCTAGTAGATGATGCCCTTGCACTCTCAGTCGTCGCCACCACATTAGGGGGTAAACCAGTAGCTAACAAGTTGGACCTTTCAACAGGCAGGCATGCAGCCGCCACAGTTCCAGCCATGGATGAAGAATCATCCCCCCGACTGGGAATGGAGGGTCCCCGAAGAGGAAGTTGCCAGGGTCTGGATGCCAGCAACCTCCAACCAGAGGCTCCTCGCTGTCAGACATAGACGAAGTTAGTCCCTTCAACAAGGAAAGAAGTGGGTCCTGCTGAGCCACGGTTGCCTGACGGAGTACTTTTGCCACGCCTCTACTCAGCTCTGTTGGAAGGCTGACTTCTCTCTGTGCTGCCACGATTTTTGCCTCTAGCCTTCTCCATGGGGCCATTTGCTCTTTCTGGCTGTTCATGCTCTTCATCTTGTAGCCAAGCATCTGTAGGATGACTTGCTGCATACATCAGCTGATTGGTCTCAGTGATGGTAGAGGTAGGGATGATTGACAGTGCCGTGCTCATGTCCTCCAGTAGAGATTGGTCTGGTATTTTGTTTGTTAGCCTTGGCAGGGAGGTAGTTGAGTTCCCCAGGATTTAATGATTCTCTCTCTCTGGTCAGCTGCCCTTGTGTTGAGTCTGTCTGTCATTGGGGCCTTGTACCCAATCTCGATATTTGTGGGTGTGGATGAAACCACCCCCAAGCTGACCTGGCATCCTGGCTCCTCCTTGCTGTAGCATATTTGTACCCTTTGCTCCATTTGCTCCCCAAACCTCTGAATGATTCAGTTTCGAAGTTCCCTCTATAACTTAAATATTCAATCTTATCCACAGATCCACATCATTCCTCTTCCTACCTAACTGATCAAAGCCGGTGTATCTTCCTTTTCTGGTTTAATAACCGAATTATTCACTCCTCCCTTACATGTGGCCACGGTCCCCCATCCCTCCAAATAGGTGCGCTCACCCCTCTAATGTGGTGCCGTCCCCAACATCCATCAGACAGCTCCGCTTTCCAATGATCTGATTTGTTCATTTTTAAACTCTTACAACTTGAATCAAAGCAGATTTTTAACCACATATTCTGATGTATCACATGGCACTATAAGCCCAAACTCTGTATCCATAGATCATGAAGTAGCACTTGACTCTTCAAAAACATGCTTTGGTTCAGAGTAGTGATCTCCAATGGACCACTGAATATACCAGTTTACACTCTGCTGCGTCCTTCACAAAGAAACTGTAGCCAGCCATTGCTCTTCTAAAATAAGTCTGCCCTTTGGCCAACATGTGAATAAAGAGGATGTTTGTTAGGTGAGGACCCAGACCTTCATAAATGTGCAGCCACATGGACTCTGAGGTGACTCAAGCAGTCATGGATTAAAATTGAGGGATTAAAGGGCTCAGCCTCTGAATCTCACTCTCAAAATAAACTGCTTTAAAATATGTAAATCTGCCCAGTGCTTAACAAGTAATCTGCATCAAATAATGGTGTACAATAACATGAGTGCCCTGTTTCTGATTCAGGCCTCATGTTGGGACAGTTGGTGCAGGCAGACGTCTCATGCAGATGTCAGAGATGAGCTAGATTAAAGGGTTGGGGTTAGGACTCAACATCCGAGTAGTGGCAGGAGGTGCATGCTTTAGTTAAGGAGGTAGTTAAGTTATGGCTTTAACCTTTGTCTGCTGCTTCAAAGGAAACAGCCAATGCCTGATTTTGACATAAGCTTCTTACATTTGTGTGATGATTTTGTTCACATTTTTGTTTCACTTTTTAACATTCAATGTTTTTTTAAAGCATGTTTGGAATTTTGAACCAGCGTGTTTCCCAGACAACCAACATCTAACCCCCGTGAGGTTATACGATGTTCTAACTGCTCAACATATATTGGGCTTGGTGGTAGGGTTGGGGTTAGGGTATGCCTGTATGTCTGTGGTAACTAGTTGTGGTAGGACCTTTCCTCACATAGTATTTTAAAATTAAAGCTACATTCATGGATGCACCTTTCAAAGGTTAAGCCACTGGAGTTGCTCTATCAAACTCTGGATTAGGAAGGATTATATGAGGCTGTACTTCATGGCTGTCTGGTGTTTGCACCACAAGTATCTTCATTTTTCCTTTTCCCATCATTCCTAACGATATCAATTAAAAACCAAAACACCATGTCATCAAATGGTTTAGGGTCTTCATATTACAGGTGCTCAAATGTCCTCTTCCTCTGGCTATTTCCTCATACTGCGCATAAATAAATTGGGAAAATGCAGATGTTCCGCAGCAGCCGACAGGTTGAAGCCCAAGAGAGCGTGAGGCGGTGAGGTGCCCCCATCCACGACGGTGGTCCTCATCTTTCAGCCGTGCTGCCGTGCAGCTCCATTATCGTTGTTTCAATATGGCGTTTCTGAATGATCGATGGGGATGTAGGTCGTCCTGATATGAGCGAGTGCTTGAGTAATCAGCCTCCAGCAGACTTGTGCTGATGTTTGCTGATGCAGGTGTGACACTTTTTTCTGTGTTACTGCAGAGTCCGTCTACATCAAACCTGGACCCACTCTAAGGAAGATGTTCTGGCAATAAAACTGGAGCATTTATAAGTCAGGTGTGTCCATCATCAACTGCTTAGAGAATTAGCAGATGATGAGACTGTGCTAAAGGCCTCTGAAGTTGTGTGATGTAGATAACTCCTAAAGCACATTAGCACTTGGCAGGAGGAGTTCCTGGAGCAGAGGTGGCCCGATTATAGATCATGCATAAAAAGACAAGCCTTCTCACGTTGGCGACTCTTTTCTTTCAGTCATTTTATCTCCTGTCTCGCTCGAGGGACGTAGGAATGGTATCTTCATAATGCAAAAGTGGAAAACAAAAAGAAGCTATCTCCATTATTTATGAAACAAGACTTGATGTAGATCTGAAAATGCACATATTTTATAAAATACTGACCCTGAAAGTAGGACCTAAATGCTCACTGATTTGATATTGGTTTTTGGTTCTCTCGCACTCTTATCCTTAGCATTAGCAATCAACGTCAGAATGCTAAGACTGATGGAATGACAGCAAAATAAATGTGCTTTATAACAGACAGTTGCTTCGGAACCTGGCAGCCCAGATGTTTGTCACAGCAGGGAAGCACGAGTGGACTGAATAGCGGTAGAGATGGCCACAGCTCCTTCAAGTGTCCCAAAGTGACAGTGAAGAAGCCTGCAGAACCCCAGTGGCCATTAAGGCATCTCTGAGCTCCCTCAACGCTCAAAATAAGAGAAGAAAATCTGCTGAGCAAACAGTTCAGATCAGGACTGTTGTTCCAAGCATGGAGTGTGTGGAGTCACTGAAACCAGCAACAAGCAGGACTAACCCTAACCCCTGCACAGGTGCCATATGGAGGTAATGCCTTAATTGGTGGGCGGGTTTATATAAAGCACTGCCTCCAGCTGGCTTTAGCTGTTTTCCCCCTTTGACGGTACGGCAGGGTTGCGGCTTATCTGGGCAGTTCGACCAACTGAAACTGTTTCACAGAGCGCGCATGCTGTCTGGCAGCGCCAAGAAGGTCGATGCTTCCTCCCGCCATCCTTCCTCCTCCCCCCTACGAGGTGGGAGGAGGAGATGCAGTGTTTTAAGGTATCAGCGGGACACCGCCGTCATTCCTGACGGTGTGATAAAGTCGAAATGATGTTTTGTTAGTAAAGAGATGGAAATAAAAGGAGTCTTCCTATATCCACTGAACATTTCCCCTTTGGCAGCCTTTAAGTGTTGGAAGTCTAAAAATGTGGGGCAGACCTCTTTTGCATTTCCACCCGCCTTTTTCCTGCATCTTCTGAGGAGCGGCGCTGTGGATCTCCTTTTGCCCCACATGATGATGCTGATTTAGGCAGAGCCTTGTTATTCATCACACATTATTGTCCGGTCAAATTAGCTTCCTGCTAGCAGAACACATCGGAGTCATACTGGTTTCCCTCTTTTGTTAAACGCGTATCATCTCATTTTCCCTTATCTGTGAACAACAATGGAGTCTACGATGGGTGGTCAAAATTGCTGCATTGGCCCGGCTTCCGTCTCATTTCTCATTTCATTTAATTGAAAATGCATTATAGTCCAAACCCATAATGGTTGAATGATGCCTCGGGTGCACGTGTGGGGGTGCACGTGTCTGTGCATCTGTGAGCCTCTCAAAGGCCTGTGAGTGCTGACTGACCCCCGACACGTTTTAGTTTCAGAGCTTCACACCAATGTTGAAATAATTAGCAGCAATGACATCGTGGGCAGAGCAAATCTGGGTCATGTGATGTGAGTTTGGCCGTCCTGTAGTGAGCATCAGGTGCGGTTTTGCAAACGTTTGGGGTGTCCCCTCCACCCTCCGGCCATCACATTCCAAAGGTTCCTGACTAACCTGCTTCTGAAAAAACCCACTAGAGAGATTTTTGCATTTTCTACATTCTGTGTCCTTGATAATCTGTTTGAAGTTACACCACTTTTAAGCTTGTTTGCTCACGAGTAAAAATGTAACCAGTCTCTCTCCTTTGCCAGAAAGATGAATTTTAGAGCTTGAAATGAGCTATTAAATGTGTAAAATTGAGCTGTAATATCTGAAATAATGAAATATCAGGAGAGAACTCGACCTTCACTTTTTCCATCTGACAGATTTTCTGTTTCTGCAGATTCTGGTGTAAAATAAACCCCTCAAAACCCATTATTATTATTATTATTATCATTATTATTGTTGTTGTTGTTGTTTGAAGGCCATTGTCATTAACTGATATTAGCAATGGATCAATACTGAATAGTCCTGAACTAAAGAATCAATAAATCACGCTAACAGAAGATAGCACAGAAGCTACATCTCTTTATTAGACTCCATGTCAGCAGGAGAGAGGAGAGCACACCGGCTCTGGCTCAGCTGTGAGCTTTAGCAGCGCTTCTTTAAATCCAGAATCAGTTGGAGTGGATTCCTGAATAAATGGCTCCAATGTCACTGCCACTAAATATTTGCATTTCAGAATGCTGCCAATGTCCAGACCCAGACCCCGACCCAGACCCCGACCCAGACCCCAACCCAGACCCCAACCCAAACCCAGACCCAGACCCACCCACTAAGTGATTACTGGACACTGTCATTGCTGGGTCACACACACACACACACACACACACACACACACACACACCGTCCTGTAACACCATATTCTGCCATATTCTAATAAGACCTGCATCTGTCTTGCCAGAAAGCAATGAGCAGAGTGTTTCTGAACCAACAGAACAAACACTTGTCTACTACCATGCCTCATTGAGGTCATTCTCAGGATGAAAGATGGATCAAAAATGCAAAGATTCTGGACAAATTAGCAGTTTTTTGTGAGCTGCATCATTCATTATGGGCAAAAGCCAAAAGTGATGTGAAGGGTTCCTGTTATGTTCCAGTGATCTTTCCCAGAAACACCAGCAGCCCAACACAAGTGTTAAGGTTTGGCTTTTTACAGGACCCGAAAGCGCAGTGATGAAAAGTCCAAAGACTAGTCTTTATTTAACAAACTAGTCTAACTGGCAGGGAAGCACTCGTCCAGTCTTCCGCGGCCCACAAAGAGCTCCAGAGTGGAGCCAACACGGGAGTCAGGTCCCGCGTGCTCTCCACTCCTGCAGGGTGAACTGGAGACCAGAGAAAACACCAAAACTCTCCGACCCGGGTCGACAGGCGCTCCGTCCCTAAAAAGGTGGCCCTGCAGGACAAACAAGACACGACCCGGAACCCTGGACCAAAAAAGCAGTTCAAGAAACAAAAGAATGGATCATCTGATCTGGTGTCTGAGGACAGATGGAATCATGCGTCTGAAAACAGACAATAAATGTTACAACTCTGTGAAGTTTGCACAGAAATCACAGTCAGGATTGTTGGAGCAACATCTGCCACCTCTCAACATGTGGTTTATCTCATAAGGTTTCTGAAGATCTCATCAGGGCAGCAGATATTAACGGGGACTGAAGACCACCTGAGATATTCTCTTCCCTTTCCTGGTCTCCATTGAGCTGTTCCTCTCTTAATGAGGGGAGGAAGAGAGGTTAATTAAAGCCTCTCAAGTGCAACAGCAGGTTAACCAGCGTTACCATCACTCAGACAGTAAAGCAACTATTAGCTCGGTATCTACTCTAACTACTCTAACTAACCTGTTTACCTTTCATTATTATTATCTTGTTTAATCCACAGAATTGAATACACGCTGATTTGAAACACATTCAATTCATTTATTTTAATCTTTCTTTTAACCCAGAAAAACCCAGGCAAACGTCTCAGGAATTAACAGTCTCAACCAGCCATAACTAGTCTCAACCAGTCATAACTAGTCTTATTTTCCTGATAGTGTGGACATGTTAGCAATTTAGGCGTCACATCCAAGAGAGTATTTTAGAGCAGCCTTAGTCTAACACATAGTCAGTCAGTCAGTCAGTCAGTCAGTCAGTCAGTCAGTCAGTCAGTCAGTCATAAATATATTTGTTAATTTTGCCCAGGGATTGTGAAAATATAATTGCATGTTAAATGTGGTGAATCTAAAGCTGCACATTATTAGGGGCTGAAATGTCCCCGTCCTTTTCCGTCCTCCATCACTGTCCTCTTCAGGAGGACGCTCCCTACCGTCTTTCATGGAGCTACTAGCCCCACATTGAGCAGCTATCCAATTACCATTTGCTGGTTAGAACTCTGATGGGGGTGTTTAAAAAGGGACCCCCGCCCGCCTCCATTGGTTCCCCGGCAGGTAACTGATGACAGACTAAATCTATTCTATTTTTCTCCACTGTCATCATGGACAAACTGTCTCAGGTCTTTTCAACTAAAGTTCCAGCTGCCAGACAAGATGATGATTATTTCCTAACTGGAAACCTGTGTGTGTGTGTGTGTGTGTGTGTGTGTGTGTGTGTGTGTGTGTGTGGTGGAGTATCTCTGCTTTGCTCTATAAGTAATTAATCGGGAGTCTGAACACAAAGGATCCAGTGATGCACCCTCTCGTAATTCTCACAGTTCCTGCAGCAGCGAGTTGCCCCTCTTATCTGCCCCCAGCGTTGCTCAAGGGCAACAGCAGCACAGAGAACATCAGCAGATACATACAGCTTCCAGGCTTCATTTGTGATGGAGAAAACCCCCCATGAACGTCTTGTCGACATTTGCTATCGCCCAATAACCAGGAAGTGCTATAAACGAGCTCCTGCAATCAGCCAGCAAGAATTGCGCAATAGAAATGAGTCATTTTTGTTTCTGAATATAGGAAAAATATTCATGCTGCTTTCCTACGTTTAAAGTGAGTTGTAGGTGGAGTTTATGGTGTTGAGATTGTCTTATAACATCTGTCCTTGTAAGAGGAGAATATGTTCCTCAAACTTCTTCAGCTGGTTGTCAAGGAAACAGTCCTGAAAGTCTGTGTGTGTTTGCACGTGTTGGTGAACCTAAATATTTGCATTTAAAGGAGACGAGATTGAATTTGAGCTTCTCACTTCTCAAAATAGACCCGCCTCTCACAGCAAGAACCTGGGGAACAGGAAGGTGGCGTGGAACATCTTTGACTCCTCCCAGTTTTCTCCTATTTTCTGTCGATATTCTTAGTTCTAAAGAACGCAGCGTTATCATCTTTATCTTTATCGTCTGCTTTCTGTCTGGAGCTGAACAGTGATGAAGCCTCGTCCCCGTCCAGGAGCCAAGGACAGTCTGCACCACGCAGGACGGAATGTGAAGAAAACAGGGTGGGAGAGGGCGAACAACCCTGCCTAAAGCTCCTAACTAATTAATGCTGCATCGTTACTGTATTAGTAATCGTTACTATATTATTGTAGCGTGGTGACACTAATGAGCTGCACACTTGTGTAAATCAGCTTTATCTGAAAGAGACGACCTTATTAAGAGACAGCTGATTTACTCTGACAGAGGAACGGGTCAGTGGGAGCCACATGGTCCAAAGTCCAGGCTCAGGTTCTTCATAGAGACATTAATGTAGTCCTGGATGCCATTTTATAGCACAAAAGGGATGTAAATGACTATATAAACGATGGCTTAATGGATGTGATATGGGAGGGGTAATAAGGAGGGCGGCAACAATGGGCTGATGTTAGGGGAGGGGACAGACATTTGGGTCCAGCAGTCCAGCAGTCTGGGCGGGTCCAGCAGTCTGGGCGGGTCCAGCAGTCGGGCGGGTCCAGCAGTCCGGGCGGGTCCAGCAGTCCAGCAGTCTGGGCGGGTCCAGCAGTCTGGGCGGGTCCAGGTGGATCCAGCAGTCCGGGCGGGTCCAGCAGTCTGGGTGGGTCCAGGCGGATCCAGCAGTCCAGGCGGATCCAGCAGTCCGGGCGGGTCCAGCAGTCTGGGTGGGTCCAGGCGGATCCAGCAGTCCAGGCGGATCCAGCAGTCCGGAAGGGTCCAGCAGTCTGGGCGGGTCCAGCCGGATCCAGCAGTCTGGGCGGGTCCAGCGGATCCAGCAGTCTGGGCGGGTCCAGCAGTCTGGGCGGGTCCAGCTGGATCCAGCAGTCTGGGCGGGTCCAGCAGTCTGGGCGGGTCCAGCCGGATCCAGCAGTCTGGGCGGGTCCAGCAGTCTGGGCGGGTCCAGCAGTCTGGGCGGGTCCAGGCGGATCCAGCAGTCGGGCGGGTCCAGCAGTCTGGGCGGTCCAGCAGTCTGGGCGGGTCCAGGCGGATCCAGCAGTCCAG
>NC_079530.1:10673955-10773955 GCF_003711565.1 Takifugu flavidus | reverse complement strand
TCCTCCTCTTCCAGTAGCAGAGAGTCCACCTCTCCAATTTTCCTGCTGTGCTTAGTTGTAAATTCTTCGCACACACCGAGGTTCACTCCATTTTTCCCAAAGTGCACCCGCGTGTCCACAAATCATTTGTCAGTAAACATCATTTTCTAAATGAGGGCTACTGTCTGCGCGGCAGGTGGCTCGGCATGCACGCTTTGATTAAAGCGAGCTGAGTGGATCCGATTAATGCGTCCTGGATTCTGGCCAAAGGAAAAAAGGGGAGGGGAACGCCGCTGTCTAGCGTCCCTGTCAGGTCTGTCTGCTCCCTGGACATACTAAGCACCCTCCGCACTCCCTTCTCAACGACACTGCCCCCCCCATCCCACACACACACACGCACCTTTTTCTCATCCAGGCAAGGATGGTACCTCCGCCCCCCACCAACAAGCCCCATGTGTGCCTTTCCACCTTCCTGATTATGAGCAGCATGGCACTGATCGATGCCTACCTGGTGGAGCAGAACCAGGGGCCACGCAAGATTGGCATCTGCATCATGGTGATGGTGGGCGACATTTGTTTTCTAATTGTGTTGCGATACGTAGCAGTGTGGGTGGGCGCTGAAGTACGCACAGCTAAAAGAGGCTACGCCATGATCCTATGGTTTCTGTATATATTTGTGTTGGAGATCAAGGTCTACTTTGTGTATCAGAACTACAAGGCTGACAGGAAGAGCCTAGATGCTATTTCAAGGAAAGCCTTGACGCTGCTTCTATCCATTTGCATCCCCGTGCTCTTTGTTGTACTGGTTGCTATCGACCATATGGAGTATGTTCGCGTATTTAAGAAGCGTGAGGAGATCCGTAATCGTCTCTTCTGGGTGGTAGTGGACCTGCTGGACATCCTGGACATCCAAGCTAACCTATGGGAGCCTCAAAAAAAGGGGCTCCCTCTGTGGGCAGAGGGCCTGATGTTCTTCTACTGCTACATCTTACTGCTTGTGTTGCCCTGCGTGTCCTTGAGCGAGATCAGCATGCAGGGCATCAACATAGTGCCCCATAAGATGCTCCTCTATCCCATCCTCAGCTTGGTCACCATCAACATCATCACTGTTCTCATCCGAGGGGGGAACATGCTTCTTTACAGGGACGCCAGGGTGTCAGGGATCCTCATAGGGAAGAACATCTTGGCCATCATCCTCAAAACATGCAGTTTTGTGCAGTACAAGAGACAGTTGCAGAATGCTTCCACCAAATTCGGGGTGGAGCTGCAGAAAAACTCAGTGGCCCAGGCACGTCTGGCCCCTGCTCCTTCTCAAGTGGTCGTGCAGGACCAACCGCCACTTCCAGAAGTGCCAACTTGTGAACACACATGATGGAACACTGGGTGGAAGTTTCAGCATTAAGCTACTGTTTATATCCCTCAGGATGCCAGCAGTGCACAACCCTTCACAGCTTTTAGGACACTCACAAAACAACGCACACGTCTAGAGAGGATACATCTGTGATGTCATGGTGCAAAACAGATCACCATTTGTGACTCTGGTCCAACTTTTTCCCATTAAATTCTGTTCATGTGTATTTTTTTCTAATTGTGCAAAAGAAAAAACAACAAAATGAAGAAATGATCCTTTCAGATCTATTTTTGAAAATGCGTTCACTGTAAATGTAAACTCTGTGTGCTGTGGTGTGTAATTCTGTTGCTCAAATGTTCTCAGTTGAAGGATTTATGATGTCAAAGACAGAGGGAGCAATCAGTGCGAGAAAAATGACTGAAAACAAAGAAAAGAGTTAGTTTTCTCTTGGAAGAAGAGCGTTTTATACTGTAGGTCATTCTTTGATACACTATTGTGTTCAACATGAGAAGCATTCCGACTCTTTTACTGTAACTGGGCTGTAAATTCAATTCAATTGTTTACTGGTCAAATTCAACAGACATAAAAAAAGTCCCCTTTTTTTGGTTCTATGGTTGATTTTTAGATCACGTAACAACGACGTGGATGTGTGCTTGTGACTCCATCCTGCTTAAATGTCATCTTTATTTGTTGTGAATGAACATCTGAAGCTTCCTGTGCAGTCAAGAGCAACTTGTGAGAGTTGGTAAAGGTGCTGAAGGGATAAAGGCAGACAGATGAATATTCACCCATTTAAAAACCCTAACCCTAACCTAACCCTAAGGCAGACAGATTAATATTCACCCCTTTAAAAACCACTGCAGAGAAAACTTTTGATCGCGTCTTGACTTCAACCAAGGACAGATGGAAACCATTCTTTAAATCTCCATCACTGTTGTAAATACAAACACACCCTAACCCCTAATACTAAACCCTAACCATAACCCCTAATACTAAACCATAACCCCTAATACTAAACCCTAACCCTAACCCCTAATACTAAACCCTAACCTAACCCCTAATACTAAACCCTAACCCCTAATACTAAACCCTAACCCCAACCATAACACACCCTAACCACAAACTAACCCTAACTTTAACCTAACTCTAACCCTTTTTAAAATCTCCATTACTGTTGTACATACAAACACACCCTAACCCTAACCCTAATACTAAACCCTAACCCCAACCATAACACACCCTAACCACAAACTAACCCTAACTTTAACCTAACCCTAATCTAAGCCTAACCCTAACCCTAAACTAACCCGGACCTTAACCCTAACCCTTGAACGAACCCTAACACCAACCCTAAACTAACCTTAACTCTCACCCTAACCTAACCATAAATTAACCCTGACCCTAACCCTAAACTGACGCTAACCCTAACCCCCTAACCAACACACGTCCTCTGGAGTAAAAAAAGTTGTTGGAACAAATTCAGATTTTGGGCTACAGGTGCAAATAATTTGACAGCATTATTTTAAAAATTAACCCCATTTTTTCTGTTTGGTCTTTTGCACTCATAGTCCCGATTACTTCCTGGGGCCTTTTCTTTCTAAAAAGAAAAGACAATTACAGGAAGAAGAAGGCACAAGCCTGCACAAGGCTCTCACATTAGCAAATGCAACATCCTTGAAAATAAATGAATGGAAAGAAACCAGTATTAATATTTGGCAACTGATTTCACGTTATTTTTTTACTATATGATCCAAATAAACTGAAATAACTTTTAATCAATAAGACAAATGTGTGTGTTTTCTGTTCAAAAACAGGAAAGAGATAGGAAATGGCAGCAATCAGGCACCCCCCACCATGTAATCCCATATTTTACCCCCCTGAAATTCTACAGGCTGGCTACTATATTTAATGAATGTGTTTAAACTATTTCCTCTTGCACAGAAAACACGAAACTGTGGTGAAAAGGAGCCAGGTGAGGCAGACAGTACTCTACCTCACAGGAAGGGGGGGTGTGTGAGCTCAGAATTTTTAACCAAGTTTGGCTTTACGAAACACATGCGCTATGTTGTCAACGTGCATATGATGATTATATGGTGATTAGCAACGCTGTTGGATTAATACGTTTGCAAATGTGACTGAAAGAGGCAGAGCCTCATCGGCCAAAAAGCTCATTGTACATCACTGCTGTGTTAGGGCTAGGGTTAGGGTTGAGGTTAGGGATAGGGTTACGGTTACGGTTAGGGTTAGGGTTAAGGTTAGGAATAGGGTTAGGGTTAAGGTCATGGTTAGGGTTAAGGTTAGGGTTAGGGTTAAAGTATCAAAAGGAGGAATGTGAAGACAGAAAAGGAAATGGACCGTGAAGATTGCCAACGTCATCTCCCAAAGTTGCTGTAGCCTCAGCTGTAGATGCTTTTGTTAGAACTTATATTCATGACCGTGGAGTGGAGAGATCTTCAGCTGAGGACAAAAGAGCCTCATTTGAGAAACAATATCTTTCAACATAACTTGTGTTTTGAGGCAGCTGAGCTTTCTGGCAAATGGCATCACGCTTGGCAATAGGAAGCTAAATTCAGGATTTGGTCCCGTCTGAATGTCTCAAGATGAGGAAAAACAATTGGAATTTGTGGAACTGTGTCTGTAGTTGGATAAGCATAGACATTTATTGTTTTTCATCATAGTGAGACTGATTGTTCTTCAAAATGGGGCCTTGTGAAAATCTCAACTCATTGGACAGCAAACAAGGAAGAGAAAATGCAAGATAGGAAAACTGATGTCGAAAGAAACAACTTAGACACCAGATATTGACTAGAGTCTTCTCCAGGAATATCCAGCTTAGGGAACAGGATTCACAGCATTTATTAGAAAATATGCAAAATGACATGATTTTCATGACTCAACAGGTCCATTTTCATAGCCTGAGGGTGTTTTTGATGGAGAGTAGAATATAATTAAATATTAGAGAGATCTGCATGCTTTATCTGTGAGGGAAACATCGACAGGGAAAATACCATTTGAATTAATGTCAAGAATGAGATGAGGTTGATGTGTGATGTAATGATGCTTTCTTTAAAAGCCCTACAGCTTTCGACTGAGGGGCAACTTTTCTCCACTACAGTTTATTCTCACACATTGGACGTGTGAGAACAGTTTTAAGACGTCATCTCCAAAGCCAGTGTCTTTTGTTTTTTTATTAATAACCTGGGAAGCCTCTAACCCTAGCCATACCCCTAACCCTCTAACCCTAACCCTCTAACCCTGACCCTAACCCTAACCCTCTAACCCTAACCCTAACCCTCTAACCCTAACCCTAACCCTCTAATCCTAACCCTAACCCCTCCTCGCTCGCCACATTAACACTGACAAAGCAGATCGTACCAAGCAAGACAAACGACTGCAGGAAACTCACAGACGGGCCTCCGGGAGTCTTCCAGGAAACAAATGCATGGTTGATGAAAGGTGGGCAAGAAAATGGAGTGCATCCAGCATTGATTGTCTGGAAGGTAAATTACATCACATGTAATCGGAACATTTTCTCAAAACAAATAACTTTTGCTTCCATCAAGGATGGGAAAGTGTGTGATGCTGCCATAGTGTGAATAATGCTTGTGCACAGCAGCAGCTCCACGTGCCTTTAAGAGAGAGAAGCGGTCCGTTCACATTCTTAATGACTGCTTTAATCTGAAATTAGCATGCTGTGCACGAGTGCAATTTACATGAGGGTCAGAAGCTTATTGGGCTCCATTTAATTCCCTTTAAACGTACAGTGCAAGCATACCCATTTTCTAAAGCTCTGCAACATTTTACATACTTGAGCAATTTTTGCTGAACAGTCACAATCACCACTTGTGAAAATTATTCTGGAATTTTCCCACACTCATTGCATTATGGCCAGTGTAGTTACTAAAGTTTCCTCATGTAGAATCACTCCAAAGGGGGCATTAATATTATACAGAGGAGCTACGGTCCTTTGGCTACCTCACTCATGCAGTTTGATGGGGATTACCAAGATGTGATGTGATTTATGAACAACAGGGGATCAAAAGTGTGACTTATACTCACAGCCCAATCGTCCCATCAGCCATCGAGCTCTGCTGGCCCAGAAGGGAAGGGTTAGGGTTAACCCTAACCCTAACAGGGTTAACCCTAACCCTGCCACCAACAGCATGAATTGTTGAATGAAATATGGATCGATGGTTCTATTGGGGTTAGGGTTAGGGAAGTCTGTTTAGAGCTGAAGGGTTAGGGGTTAGGGTTAGGCAAGTCTGTTTAGATCTGAAGGGTTAGGGGTTAGGGAAGTCTGTTTAGAGCTGAAGGGTTAGGGGTTAGGGAAGTCTGTTTAGAGCTGAAGGGTTAGGGGTTAGGGTTAGGGAAGTCTGTTTAGAGCTGAAGGGTTAGGGCTTAGGGAAGTCTGTTTAGAGTTGAAGTTAGGGTTAGGATTAGGCAAGTCTGTTTAGAGCTGGAGGGGTATTTGCACTAATTCATTACACTGTGAAAGAAAAGACTGGCTCTTACATATTTGCGTGTGAGTCTGTGTTTTATTTATTCTGTTAGGCTTTTTATTATTGGATGTAATGAATATTATAATTAGGATATCAAGAAACCCCCAGGGCTGCTACCCGAACCACCAGCATGAATAAAAAACCCAATAACTGCAGGCACATCCTCCTATTGCTACACACCCCAGCAGCAGTAATGCCCTGGATTTCATGGGAGGAGACCTACCCCTACACTTCTGCCACAAATCTGCGGGAATACTGACTCGAGTTGTCAATCAATCAAATCCCTGGGAAGATGAACAGATCGTGGGATTTTAGAGATATGCCTCTTTGGAAGCAGCCATAGCTTACGAGCAAAAAGCCGCATTATTGAAGTGTATCTATTAAATCTAAATTGCAGTCCTTCATAGTTTAAAGATATATTGGTAATGTTGCTATTAACAAATAGAGAAGACCAAACTATGTTTAGGGGGGCATTTAATAACTAATGGACACCCAACCCTATCCTAACCCTATCCTAACCCCAACCCTATGCTAACCCCAACCCTAACCCTGCCCTAACCCTATCCTAACCCTTATTCTAATCCTATCCTAACCCTGTCCTAACCCCAACCCTATCCTAACCCTAACCCTATCCTATCCCCACCCTAACCCAACCCAACCCTATCCTAACCCTACCCTAATCCTATCCTAACCCCAACCCTAACCCAACCATATCCTAACCCTATCCTAACCCTAACCCCAACCCTATCCTAACCCTAATCCTAACCCTACCCTACCCTAATCCTAATCCTAACCCTAATCCTATCCTAACCCTATCCTAACCTAACCTAATCCAACCCTATCCCCAACCCTATCCCAACCCTATCCTAACCCTATCATATCCCCAACCCTGTCCTAGCTAATGGTGCAAAAATGAAAAGGTTAAAAATGATGATTTTCATGCCAGAAAACAGCGATGCTAACCCTAACTCTATCCTAACCTCAACCCTATCCTAACCTCTGTGTAAATTCTCAGTCATCCAGGTCATTGTATCCAAGGTAGCGAAACGTCTTCAAGAGAAGAAACCCAGTCCAGTTGACAGAGAAAACTACCTATCCTAACCCTAACACCAACCCTAACCCCAACCCTATCCTAACCCTATCCTAACCTAACCCCAACCTTAACCCAACCCTATCCTAACCCTAACCTAACCCCAACCCTATCCTAACCCTATCCTATCCCCAACCCTAACCCCAACCCTAACCCTCTCCTAACCCCAACCCTATCCTAACCCTATCCTCACCCCAACCCTAACCCCAACCCTATCCTAACCTAACCCCAACCCTAGCCTAACCCTATCCTAACCCCAACCCTATCCTAACCCTAACCCAACCCCATCCTAACCCTAACACCAACCCTAACCCAACCTATCCTAACCCTAACCTAACCCCAACCTTAACCCAACCCTATCCTAACCCTGTCCTAACCCTAACCCTATCCTAACCCTAACCCTATCCTATCCCCAACCCTAACCCAACCTATCCTAACCCTACCCTAATCCTATCCTAACCCCAACCCTAACCCAACCATATCCTAACCCTATCCTAACCCTAACCCAACCCTATCCTAACCCTAATCCTAACCCTACCCTAATCCTAATCCTAACCCTAATCCTATCCTAACCCTATCCTAACCTAACCTAATCCAACCCTATCCCCAACCCTATCCTAACCCTATCCTAACCCTAACCCTATCATATCCCCAACCCTGTCCTAGCTAATGGTGCAAAAATGAAAAGGTTAAAAATGATGATTTTCATGCCAGAAAACAGCGATGCTAACCCTAACTCTATCCTAACCTCAACCCTATCCTAACCTCTGTGTAAATTCTCAGTCATCCAGGTCATTGTATCCAAGGTAGCGAAACGTCTTCAAGAGAAGAAACCCAGTCCAGTTGACAGAGAAAACTACCTATCCTAACCCTAACACCAACCCTAACCCCAACCCTATCCTAACCCTAACCTAACCCCAACCTTAACCCAACCCTATCCTAACCCTAACCTAACCCAACCCTATCCTAACCCTATCATAACCCTAACCCCAACCCTAACCCTATCCTAACCCCAACCCTATCCTAACCCTATCCTCACCCCAACCCTAACCCCAACCCTATCCTAACCTAACCCAACCCTATCCCAACCCTATCCTAACCCCAACCCTATCCTAACCCTAACCCAACCCCATCCTAACCCTAACACCAACCCTAACCCCAACCCTATCCTAACCCTAACCTAACCCCAACCTTAACCCAACCCTATCCTAACCCTGTCCTAACCCCAACCCTATCCTAACCCTATCCTAACCCTATCTTAACCCTAACCCTATCCTATCCCCAACCCTATCCTAACCCAACCCTATCCTAACCCTACCCTAACCCTAATCCTAATCCTATCCTATCCTAACCCTATCCTAACCCCAACCCTAACCTAACCCAACCCTATCCCAACCCTATCCTAACCCTATCATATCCCCAACCCTGTCCTAGCTAATGGTGCAAAAATGAAAAGGTTAAAAATGATGATTTTCATGCCAGAAAACAGCGATACTGGATTAAAGAAGTCTGCAATGATCAAAAAGAAAATATTATGGGAACATGTGCTAACATGAATGTTGGTGTCTCTTTAGCTCCTGCAGCATCTTCATCACCCAGCAAAAAGAAAATGTTTCCACATTTACATTTAAATTTCCTGAATTTCATAGGAAATTGGAATAAACATTTCCAATTTTTCATGTATTTCATAGGGATCCACACAAAGATGGTCAGACCAATAATTGTTTTCCTGCACTGAAGTGTGGTCCCTCATATTCCTGAGGGACATGAGCAGGACCCTGTTACCAGTCATGGATATTATCCCTATTTTTCCGACACAAACCAAAGCCATTCATCCAGTTCGCTGTCTCTGAGCTTTGGACCCTTTGCAAATCATTTAATGGACCTTGTTTTTCGCATCACTTTCCACGGAGGTTTTTGATGGGCACTGATCTTATCGCCACCCTAAAGGTCCTGGCAGCAGGAGAGCCCCTGTGTGGAGATAGATCTGAGTTGGAGGCTGTCTGTTGGGCAGTGCCAAGCAACCGGCTGTCTGTAGGATTTAATCACACCTGTAAATCACCGGCGAGTCTCTGCTCGACCAGCCAGCCTCATTTCAATCTCTCCACAAATTACAGAGCGCAGGCAGGGTGAAAGAGCAGAGCCATAAAGGCCCCCAAAATAATCATCCCCTGCTACTATTTATCTTTTGCTTTCATTTATTAACATAAATTTGACATCTGTCACCAAAGACAACAGAAGTGTGACAGCCTTGAAGAAAATTGACAGAGATTTTTTACTTGCCTGGGAAAAGGCAACATGATGATTTAGTACCTAGAGATTAATCCAACAGTCCAGGAAGGGGGGCCATGAAGGCCAGCCCTGCAGGGCTGTAAAGGAATCATCAAAACGGTTCATTCTTCTTTCTGCACAAACCCGCAGGACAAATAGTGACAGATCATTTTCTTAAATTCCTATCATGTCCTACTGTCGTAGTTTACCTGTGTATTTACTATGGATAAACACATTTACAATGTGCCTCTGCTAAGGCAGTGTCACAATAATGGTGCAACCTGCAACAGTCCAACAGAAACCAAAAGCAAACAGAAAGTCAGAGTTAATCAGTATTCCAAAGGAGCAGCCCCATTATTAGTGAACTCATGCAAGCATCCACTTTGTCAAATAGCTTTAAATTAGGGCTTTCCATTTCCATGAAGGCTGTCGTAAAGATTCATATACATTCTGAAATGGAACTACTCATGTGCATTGAGATGCTAACATTGCTCTCAAATTTAGGATCCATTTAAAGTATGTATGGGAAATGTGTGCGAATCAGCACAAAATGCAGGTCCCTCGTGTTTACATGTACACAGAGCTCATCGTGCAGCGATGGAACATGGAAGCACATCATGTCTGGAATAAACCACATTGAAGCAAAAACAGATGCAGACAGAGGCTCTGAGGATTTACGTGTAGATTTAAGTGCATATATTCAAGTTATGGACTGACTCACCAACAGGTCTGCCAGCATTGAACAGTCAGATATGAAGATGCATTTATTTGCTTTGCCCAACCTTGACAATATAAAAAAGCAAATTTTGTGTCACACATAATCAGTTAAGATGACAGATCTCAAGGAGCCAAGAGTTTTAAAGATTTTTTTTTTCCTTTTTTGAAAGAAAATGCTGTCTTATTACCAGTATCCCACCCTTGCTGCTGGCCTTGGTTTCTGTTAAAGCTCTGGGACCATCGCGCCTCTGATGCCATTGGTTCTGTTACTGTTTGATGGTGTTTTGACGTTGTCAAGCCCGAGTTGGTCCATCAACAGTTTTTTCCCCTTTTCAGGAAAAATGATACTCTAGATAGCAAGGAAGGAAACATTACTCATGAAAGGCCCAAAAGGATGCTGCTGGTCCATTTTTCTGCTCTTATTTCTGGGGTTAATATTCTGTGCTTTTTTAAAAAGAAATAATGTTCCTTCATGTGAGTGACTGATTAATAATTGAAAAGGCTCCCTTGCATGGGCCCTAAGGTTATTGATTTCTACATATCCTGCAACTTGCTATACAAAAGAAACTGGGCCCTGCAAGATGCTGCTCAGTCCGACTGCCAGCCCAGTCAGCAAGGTTACCTTCAGAGGAATGTGTTCATGAATAGGCATGTGCCACCGATCCTCCATCCACCCTGGTGTTGACAGTGCAAGCATGCAAATCCTGTTTCCTGAATATCCATCAAATACATCAATCAGTCACAGACATTAACAAGAGCAGAAATTAAAGGATGGATTATAAAGCTCGGGCAACACCATCAATCACAAGTGTTTCAGAGCTATTTTAACCCCACTTAATGGGAATTCTTTCCCTACTTGGGCTTTTTGTTCATCTTTATGCTGTAAAAATGCAACAGCAAGTTCCTGATTTACATGTTTAAATGGATTTATGAGACCACACCTAATATGCAACCAAGGGGTTCTTGTTTTGGCTCCTCAAATTAAATATTCCGTGTATTTACATATGATGTACTTGAAAGTTACATCCCAGGGTGGTCAACAAGTCTGAGCAGTTCAGAGAAAACTCCCTAATATGGCCAAGGCCTTGTGCCCTATACATGGCCAGTGAATGTAGGCAAGCATACAAATCAGGGAGAAGCAATAGTGCAACTCGCTCTGGCACGGTTTTCCCAGGTCCCTGTGAAGTGTTCCGGCTCCCTTTGACATAAAAGGACATGTCCTCCAGTGTCACTTTCTGCCCCTCTGTTCTGTGTCAGTCAGTGTTTGGAACATATTTTAAATAAAAAGGAAATTGGAATGGCAGAATTCTCTATGGAGCCAACAGCAAGAGGTCGATCCAGAGCTCAAGTTTCTGTCCAGACACTTTCCACTCAACACCTGGATATTTACAATTGGCTCCTGAAGAAGTAAAAGGAACCATTTCTTTTCTTTAACATTAGTATTACAAGTAAAATAAACTTTATTTGTTTAAAGTGAAAGTACAAAATGACGACGGTCAGATTAAATATACCCCATTTTCCATAAAGTCAGCTGCCACAACTTTAGGAATGACAGGCCTAAAAAGAATAACTGATAGTGATTCCCAGCAGGAAAAGAAAGTTCCAATTTCTGGGGTCCTGATACATGAGGTTTTTGCCAGTTTATGCTTTAAAACAAACCAAATTAGTAAATATTGTTTAGTTCAGGTCTTAACAGCATTATTAAGATTATTAACCATAACCCTGAGCACATGACAGCAGTGAAAAACGTGCTTCATTGACAGATTCTGAATTGAAATGTCTCAACTCATCAGGTGACCCTAACCCTAACCCATCAGGTGACCCTAACCCTAACCTTAACCCATCAGGTGACCCTAACCCTTCAGGTGACCCTAACCCTAACCCTTCAGGTGACCCGAACCCTAACCCTTCAGGTGACCCTAACCCTAACCCATCAGGTGACCCTAACCCTAACCTTAACCCATCAGGTGACCCTAACCCTAACCCATCAGGTGACCCTAACCCATCAGGTGACCCGAACCCTAACCCATCAGGTGACCCTAACCCTAACCCATCAGGTGACCCGAACCCTAACCCATCAGGTGACCCTAACCCATCAGGTGACCCAAACCCTAACCCATCAGGTGACCCTAACCCATCAGGTGACCCTAACCCATCAGGTGACCCAAACCCTAACCCATCAGGTGACCCTAACCCATCAGATTCAGATTCAGATTCAGATCCTTTATTGTCCCACATGGGGAAATTTACAGTGCAACAACAGCAACAAGAGCACTCAGGGGAAAAAATAAAATAGAATCAAATGGAATATACAAAGAGGGTGGATATTTACAATAATCCAGATAAATGGATACTCGGCCTCTGTGTACCTGTACATAGTACAGAGGGTGAATACAATATACATATCAGAATATATAATATTCAGATTGTGTTAGCGGTTGTTCTGTTTATTGTGCAGTCTGACAGCAGCCGGCAGGAAAGATCTACGATACCTCTCCTTCACACAGCGAGGGTGGAGCAGCCGCTCACTGAAGGAGCTGCCTAGTGCTGCCAGGGTGTCCTGTAGGGGGTGGGACGTGTTGTTCAACATGGATGACAGCTTAGCCATCATCCTCCCATTTCCCACCACCTCCACTGAGTCCAGGGGACATCCCAGGACAGAGCTGGCCCTCCTCACCAGTCTGTCCATCCTCTTCCTGTCCCTATCTGTGATGCTACTGGACCAGCAGACTATCCCGTAGAAGATGGCTGATCCCACCACAGAGTCATAGAAAGTCCTCAGGAGGGGTCCCTGCACTCCAAAAGACCTCAGCCTCCTGAGCAGGAACAGTCTGCTGTTGCCCTTCTTGACCAGGGCGTCTGTGTTGTGTGTCCAGTCCAGGTTATTGTTTAGGTGAACACCCAGGTACTTGTAGGACTCCACCACGTCAACATCCGTTCCCAGGATGTTCACTGGTGCAGGCGGGGGGTTGTTACGCCTGCGGAAATCCACCACCAGCTCCTTGGTTTTGCCAGCGTTGATCTGGAGGTTGTTCCGCAGGCTCCAGTCCACAAAGCCCTGAATAAGTTCCCTGTACTCCGTATCGTTCCCATCAGTGATGAGGCCGACAGCAGCAGAGTCGTCAGAGAACTTCTGGAGGTGACATGAAGATGTGCTGTAGGAGAAGTCCGCGGTGTAGAGGGTGAACAGGAAAGGAGCCAGAACTGTTCCCTGCGGGACACCGGTGCTGCAGAGAAGGCGATCTGACTCGGAGCCCTTCACCCTCACAAACTGTGGTCTTTGTGTGAGGTAGTCCAGAATCCATGTTGTGAGGTGGTGATCCACCCCAGCTACCTCCAGTTTGTCCCCCAGCAGCCTGGGCTGGATGGTGTTGAATGCACTGGAGAAATCAAAAAACATGATCTTCACAGTGCTTCCAGCCTTCTCCAGGTGAGTGAGGGAGGTGTGGAGGAGGTAGATGACGGCATCGTCCACCCCGATGCTCGGCTGGTAGGCGAACTGCAGCGGGTCCATGAAGGAGCTCACCAGTGGGCGCAGGTGGGCGAGGATGAGTCTCTCCAGCGTCTTCATCAGATGAGACGTCAGAGCTACCGGCCTGTAGCTGTTGAGCTCCTTGGGTGCGGTGTTTTCGGCACTGGGACGATGCAGGACGTCTTCCACAGCTGTGGCACTCTCCCCAGCCTCAGGCTCAGGTTGAACGTGTGACTGAAGATCCCACACAGCTGGTCTGCGCAGGACTTCAGGAGCCTGGAGCTGATGCCATCCGGACCTGTCGCTTTCCTGGCCCTGTTCTTCTTCAGGGCCTTCCTCACCGGTGTGGTGTGGGGAGGAGGGGAGGGAAGGGAGGGTGTTGGTGGGGGGGATGGGCATGGGCAGGGTGTGAAGTGTCGGGAATGTGTGAGCTGAAGTTCATGAGAGACGGAGAGGAGGGGGGACAGGAGGAACAATGGATTGCAGGCACAGACAGTGGCGGGGGTAGCAGCAGGGGAGACTGGGCCGGGGGAGGGGTGGTTACCTGATCAAATCTATTGAAAAAACAAGTTCAGGTCGTTAGCCCACCCCCGGTCACCCACAGGTTGGGTGACCCGAACCCGAACCCATCAGGTGACCCGAACCCTAACCCATCAGGTGACCCTAACCCATCAGGTGACCCTAACCCTAACCTTAACCCATCAGGTGACCCTAACCCTAACCCATCAGGTGACCCGAACCCTAACCCATCAGGTGACCCTAACCCATCAGGTGACGCTAACCCTAACCCATCAGGTGACCCTAACCTTAACCCATCAGGTGACCCAAACCCTAACCCATCAGGTGACCCTAACCCTAACCCATCAGGTGACCCTAACCCTAACCCATCAGGTGACCCGAACCCGAACCCATCAGGTGACCCGAACCCTAACCCATCAGGTGACCCTAACCCTTCAGGTGACCCTAACCCTAACCCTTCAGGTGACCCGAACCCTAACCCTTCAGGTGACCCGAACCCTAACCCTTCAGGTGACCCTAACCCTAAGCCATCAGGTGACCCTAACCCTAAGCCATCAGGTGACCCTAACCCATCAGGTGACCCGAACCTTAACCCATTAGGTGACCTGAACCCTAACCCATCAGGTGACCCTAACCCAGGGGTGGGCAAACATTTTGATTCGTGGGCCACAATGGGTTCTAACATTTGACAAGGGGCCGGACCAGGAGCAGATGGATGGATGGAGTGCTTTGGTAACCTCACCTCATTGGAGAAAAAATACACATCTTGGGATATGGAGAAAACATGTGCTTTAATTTCAAATGAAAATTAAGAGAAGCATTACAACAAAATATCTGACTTTGGCATGAGTCTTAAAACACTTAAAATCAAATGAATAAAATGTGCCTTTTTAAAAAAAATTAATAACCATTTCTATTTTAAAGCACTGAAAGTTCTTTTATCCTTCAGGATATCACCATCACTCTCCTCCTGACTGTCTTTTTTCTAGTGGGAAACACCAGAATTGCAGTGAAAATTTAACATTAACAAGGTTTATTCATTTATTTTTCAAGTTTGGCGGGCCAGATTAAAACGTTTAATGGGCCGCGTGTGGCCCCGGGCCTTAGTTTGCCCATGCCTGCCCTAACCCATCAGGTGACCCGAACCCGAACCCCAACCCATCAGGTGACCCGAACCCTAACCCATCAGGTGACCCTAACCCTAACCCATCAGGTGACCCTAACCCTAACCCATCAGGTGACCCGAACCCGAACCCTAACCCATCAGGTGACCCTAACCCTAACCCATCAGGTGACCCTAACCCTAACCCATCAGGTGACCCGAACCCTTGTTAGAAGCTGTGCTTGTTTAAAAACACAGCAAAATGAATAGGGGAGAACAGGTCAGAGGAAAAATGCGTAAATAGCTAGATGCTAACCACGTGGCCTAGCTACAGTTCCAGTACAGCTAATCTAGGCAGCAACCATGTGGTTGTGGGATTAGGTTAGTTGGGGTCCAGGGTTCCAGGTTGTGTTTGGTTCTTCCTGCAGGGGGCGTGGAGGAGTCGTTATTGTCAACAGCTGGCGCTGCAGGGGGGCGCACCTGTCGGCATTCTCCATCAGGCCACCTGTTTAAGGAGGGAGCGCCTGTCTGCCAGGGTTGGCGTGTTTTGGTGTCTCCCTGCTCGTTTGAGGTCTCCATGCCAGCTCTCTGTGCGCCCTGGAAGATGTAAAAACCCAACCTTAACAGAACACTCCGACCCGTATGGACCCAGCGGACCAAGACGCAGTACGCTGCACGTTGGAGGCTCAGTGGAGGCTGCTGGGTCAGCACGACCAGCTCCTCACGGACATTTGGGCTTCGCTCCAGACCTTCAGCGCCAGCGTAATGGACCTGCTCACTTCTGGACGGGCGGAGCAGGTTCCGACTTCGTCATCCGCGGAGGCGCAGAGAGTCGCTCCGCAGCTGGATGCCGCCGCACCACGGGAGCCCCACGTACCCATCCCGGAGCGGTATTCTGGTCAGGTGGGCACGTGTGCCAGGTTTTTGCTTCAGTGCTCGCTAATTTTTGAAATCCAGCCCCTCCCACCCCAGCGACAGGGCGAAGATCGCCTTTTGTCGTGTTGGATTGCAATACCTCTCGTGTGTCACTGCCAATCCGCGTGTTCTTTAAATGAAGACTTCAAGTAAACAAATGTCAATTTCAAAATGTATTTAGCACATAGAATCAATTCAAGATACAAATATGACAGCTCTGGGCCAGTTCATAACCCTACCAACAACAAAGTCAATCGTCAGGGCATGAAGTCTGACAACCTAACTATCCCTTGGCCCAGTTTATATAGAAAGACATATGTAATTATTGATGCTAATTCAGTCCAATCCAGTCCTTCTTCTTGGGTGACTTCATCTTCTTCTTCCTGCCTCATTTGGTGTTGGTGCAGTCCTTCTCCATTGTCTTCTCAGATGGCCAGGTCAGAGGTCTTATTCCTGTCCAGGAACTTATCAATCACCAGTAAATTATGCTGTCATATTTTACGATGAGGGTCTACCATTTCCTGTCTGCCTGGCTCCAACTGTCTAAGCAGTATTCATGTCAAAGAAGGGTCAACTGACTTGCTTATGTGTATTCCTACTAAAGATTATATAGTATTCCTAACTTCTAAACTAACTATAACATAAAACAAAAACATATAGTATAACACATGCTAATAAGATAAAAGATGCTAACAAGATAAAATAATTCTCTTCAGTCGTTAATCTTCTCTCCGGGAAAGCGGCGCAATGGGCCACGGCAGTCCTGGAGAACCGCACTCACACTTCTTCCAGTTTTCCGGCTTTCACGGCTGAATTAAAGCGGGTTTTTGACCACCCTGTCCAGAGTGGCGAGGCGGCCTCCCAGATCCTGTCCCTGCACCAGGGTTCCAGCTCTGTCGCGGACTACTCCATCCGGTTCCGCATCCTCGTGGCCAGGAGTGGCTGGAACGACGCGGCCCTCCGGGGGGTGTTCACCCAGGGACTCGCGGAGGAACTGAAGGATGAGTTAGTCGTTCAGGAGGAGTCTGGGGACCTGGCGCTCCGGCTGGACAACAGTCTGTGGGAGGGACGCCGGCGGAGGGACAGGGACGGGGGCAGGGGCTGCCCAGTGATGAGTTCAGGGAGCGGTTAACCCTCACTGAAAATGGAATTTACTAAACTCCTGTTATTGTATCTTTGCCATTAATTGGAATAAAATGTAATCAAACATATCCCTTGGCGATCCATTGAATTATTTGTTCCAGAAGACGAAGATCTAGTCAGTCATTTCAGAGTGGAGGGTGAATTTTCCAGGTCTAAGTAGAACACTGCAAATTTTATTTTGCAACAAAAGTCTCGTATGCTTCATTGGAGATGAAGATGCAAGAGCACTAAAATCCCTGTAACCATGGCAATGCATTTCAATTACAAAGGTTAGTTGTTTGACAAGGTTTTGCATAATGGAGAGGAGAAGCTCCACACCTGCAGACAGCTCTGGTGACGGGCTGTTTCTATGATGTCACCAACGCTGTGCAAACAGCACTGAAACCAAATTTGCCCATCTTGGGTGGAGCAGAAAATTGGCCATCTTGGAACTAAACATTTGGCTTTTTAACAATGTCACAAGGTCTGAGTGAAACTACTAAGGCTCGCATGATTAATTGTTTTGGTCGTTTTCAATATATAGCAACAGGTTTGTGAAAGGCCGTTTTGGGAGACAGAACTCAACCAGGCTAAGATGGCCAGTGATTCACGAGAACAAGTGTGACTTAATGCATTTTTAAGAAATATGAATCAATTTTTTTTATTATACCTGGTTCTACCTATTTATGTATTATTGTTAATAGAATTTTATTTACTATATTTTACAGACATGCTCAATATTGGGGACTATAAATGATTTCTCCATGGAACTTTTCTCTAAAATGTGTCACCAATATTGATAGTGGTTATTACCTCTGCTGGGTAATCCAGACAATGTGTCAAAACAGGATCTGATATCTTCAGCAGGGCAGAGATCCAGACGACACATCCAAACACATCCCTAATCCAAATCTAACAAGGCCGCAGACAGCCAGAGTGCAGCATAACTTATGGCTAGACAATAAATCTGCCTTTAAAAACAGGAATTTTAAGCAGACGGGTGCAAGAAGTGTGATAGATTAGCGGTGTCAGATTTTATATCAGCCATTTAAGTTGTCACCCGCCACAGCAGCAGATGCAGACACACACCGTGGCAGATTTGGGTTAGGGTTAGTGAACAGTGCACAGTGAATACAGTTCATATGTATTATAGCTGCTGTGTGATTGACAGATTTTAGCCATCAGACAGAAGTAAGGAGACACAGTGTGGATGACAAATCATCAGTTTCAGCAACGTTCAGGTGCATTGATGCACATGTGTCCTTCTCCAGCTCCATGTCCATCAACATCACCCACTCCTGGGAAACCCGTTCTGTCCTCCTTATCGTCTCAAATCTTCCCTCTGGCGGCCGACCCTGCTGCCACCCATAGTGGTATTTTCTAATATGGAGCAGCTTATCAGATCTAAATCTAAATACAGTGATGATAAATGTGTCCCTACTGATGCGCTGGAGTGTGCTAACACTAACCCTAACCCTAACACTAACCTAACCCTAACCCTAACCCTAACACTAACCCTAACTCTAACCTTAACACTAACTCTAACCCTAACACTAACCCTAACCCTTCCCTAACCCTAACCTAACCCTGACACTAACCCTAACACTAACCCTAACACTAACACAACCCTAACCTAACACTAACCCTAACACGAACACTAAACACTAACAAAACCCGAACACTAACACTAACCCGAACACGAACACTAACCCTAACACGAACCCCAACACTAACCCTAACACGAACCCTAACCTAACCTAACTTAACCCTAACTCTAACCCTAACTCTAACTCTAACCCTAACTCTAACCCTAACACTAACCCTAACCCTTTCCCTAACCCTAACACTAACCCTAACCTAACCCTAACCCTAACACTAACCCTAACCTAACCCTACCCTGACACTAACCTGACACTAACCCTAACACAACCCTAACCTAACCCTAACCCTACACACTAAACTAACCTAACACTAACCCTAACACAACCCTAACCCTAACTCTAACCTAACACTAACCCTAACCCTTTCCCTAACACTAACCCTAACCTAACCCTAACCCTAACCCTGACACTAACCCTAACACTAACCACAACCCTAACCTAACCCTGACACTAACCCTAACACAACCCTAACACAACCCTAACCTAACACTAACCCTAACACTAACCCTAACCCTAACGCTAACCCTAACTCTAACCCTAACTCTAACACTAACCCTTTCCCTAACGCTAACACTAACCCTAACCTAACCCTAACCTAACCCTAACACTAACACTAACTCTAACACTAACCCTAACCCTTTCCCTAACCTAACACTAACCCTAACCCTTTCCCTAACCCTTTCCCTAACCCTAACCCTAACTTAACCCTAACCTAACCTAACCCTAACCTGACACTAACCCTAACACTAACACTAACACAACCCTAACCTAACCCTAACCCTAACCCTAACACTAACCCTAACACTAACCCTAACCTAACCCTAACCCTGACACTAACACAACCCTAACCTAACCCTAACCTAACCCTAACCCTAACCCCCTTTGCTCTCAATGAGAAGATGCCAAACGATCGTGTGAGTGTGTGACATGAGATCCGTATGGAACTGTCCAACAGCTCCATTCAGTCTAAACCAATTTCAGCATTGGCGTGTAATTGTAATTTGTGCTCCCCAGAAGAATTTATTTCTCCTTACAACTCCTCCACATGGTGTGGAGCCATTTGGGAATTGAGAGTGCATTATGCTGTTGACAGCTTTAGAAGGCACTCCTGCACACACGAGTACATTTTAAAGTGGAAATTGAAGAAAACTTATCGGAAAGGAAAATTGCACTTTATCTCTGACTGAATGGAGAGCAAACAAGTGAGGAAGGATTAGCCATTTTCCTCAACAGCAGTGGGAAAGTGAGTTGAAACCAACACAAAGTTGGACAGTAAACTGGAATTCACTGGTACTAATTGCAGAAAACAAACAATTTTTTTCAGTTTTTTTAGCATTTCTGTCTGACAAGAATGGGCGGAGCTTTGACCTGGGTGGAGCTGTGACCTGGGCGGAGCTTTGACCTGGACAGAGCTGTGACCTGGGTGGAGCTGTGACCTGGGCGGAGCTATGACCTGGACAGAGCTGTGACCTGGGTGGAGCTGTGACCTGGGCGGAGCTGTGACCTGGGCGGAGCTGTGGCCTGGGCGGGGCTGTGGCCTGGGCGGGGCTGTGGCATGGGCGGAGCTGTGGCTTGGGCGGAGCTGTGACCTCATCTGCTGGTTAAAATCCGATCTCTTCCTCTTGTTGTTTGGTGCCAGTTCGTTGTGAAACCAATGTCACCGGTCCCTGCTCAGTTCTGTTCGAGGCGAGTCCTGTGCCGACCCCATCCTTTGTTCAGTGCAGCAGTGAACTTATTTTTTGAAACCTACCTGCTTTTGTAATGCTCCAAGAACCGGCTTGAATCTCCCGTGATTGTGTTTTGGGGTTCGCTCTGTGCCTGCTTGTCAGTGGCTTCACAGAACAAACTGGCCAATGGATCCTGCAGACATGCAGCATGCTCCGTCTGGTCGGGGCCCTGCTTGGCCAACACGAACAGCTAACCCTAACCCAACACGAACAGCTAACCCTAACCCTAACCCTAACCCAACACGAACAGCTAACCCTAACCCTAACCCAACACGAACAGCTAACCCTAACCCTAACCCTAACCCTAACCCTTGGTAGATGACAGTTCTAGCATGACACTGATGTGGCGCAGGTCTGGAAAATGACCAGCCTTTCTGATCAAAAAGAATTGTGTTAATGTTCTTTTGAACGATGTGTTGTTAGATACATAAACCAGTTATTTTTCTTGTCCCTTACCTGAATGAAAAGGTAGAATATTTGTTGGTGAACATGTATTTTTGTTTCTCTGTTATTAATTCCAATATTAAAATGCAATATTTAGACTTTTAAATCCATTTTCATTCCATTCCCTTATATATTACCATATATATTATTATCAGGTGTAAATCAGGTGTTTAAGGGTTCCAGTCATTCATTTAAAGTTCATTCTCATTCCAGTTTGTATGTTCTCTATGTAATTGGCAACCTCACTTTCACTCTGTAATTGTCTTTTTAGGATAAACACAATGACACAATTTATGAGTTATTTATGAGACAAAACTAAAACATCCCTAACTAACGAAATCATTGTGTGGTTTCTTGCGTTTTTCCCTAAAAATGCCCTCCATCCAAAAGGCTCCATATTCCCCCTCATGATGCAGAAAAGCACTGTTGGTTTCCCTGAACGGAGCCCCAGCAGAAATAAGTGACGGTGGTTTTGATGCAGAACATAATCCCAATTCTGTCGGCTTGGCTTTCATTTCACATCATTTTTTCCCTCCTTCACTTGTCTTGAAGGTCCAAGGAGCATCTGTTTCCTTAACACAGTTTTTTTATGACACTTTCTCAAATCCATAAACCCGTGGGAAATGTTTTCCTGCTGTGTTGCTCATGTCTAGTTCTGCAATTATGGATTCAGTTTAAAAGTAAATTTTTCTCATTGCTTCAAAAACTCACTTTATCAACGACATCAATTTAGAATTTTTTCCTACGGCTGCTGCACATCTTAACGTTTTCCTTGGCCTTTGTTTTTTGGTGAGTCTTTGACAGAAACCGCACACTGCCTTTGAGTCAGAATAATCTTTTCAACTCTTTGAGTCCTTCGCTTATGTGTCATTTGTGCTTTAAGACCTTTTTTATTGCACAAAATATCTGCAGCCTGTAGACTACAAAGCATTAGTGCTCCCATAAATCACAAGCTATTTGACACAAGCACATACATGATCCATTATTCCACAACGTGGAGCCAGTAACGCCCTCCTCGTTACCACCAGGACCGTGTATGTTCCTCCATTTCATTTATGACAGTTGAGTCCATACGTTTTTGGTTTTTTTTCTGGTGTGATAAAACAGTTTTGCTCCAGAGATAATTTAATAAGTCAAGATCAATGTGAAACTTCAGCTCAGATTTTTATTCATACTGGCATGAAAACTAGAGAGGGAACAATCATGCCACAAAGGTTTAAAGCATGAAAGAGGAAATTCTTTTGTTTCAAAATGGCTCGGACACAACTAAAATCTATACTGTGAAGATCAAGAACACAGGGGGATTTTGCAGTGACTTGCTTGAACTGTTATTGCATTTTTACCCAGAATCATTTATGTTCATTTTCCCATTTAAATGTACGATATAATCTGTGTTCCGACATGAAGCAAACATGCTGACGTGCACACGCTGTATATTAGCTTTGCAAATACAAATTCTCATTGAACTTGGATGCTGTGAATGATGGATGAACACAGACGAGCAGCAGAAGTCAACAGTAAACACAAAACAGCTGACCTACTGATGTTTTCATTCTGCTTCAAACATACAAAATATTCAAGACATACATGCACGTAAACAGCTGGCTCGTTCTGACCTTCCTCACCTGGTGTGACCTCCAGAATCACCTCTGTAATGATGTCAGTTCAGTCATTTTACAGTGGTAATAAACCCTTTAGTTTCTTGATTTTTCAAAAAAATATAAATTACTTTTTTCCCTCCCTCCTTTTTCAATCACAACCTCCTTGTCGTCTGCAGGGTTTGGGTCAGGGTCAGGGTTAGGGTCAGGGTTAGGGTCAGGGTTTGGGTCAGGGTCAGGGTCAGGGTTCGGGTTAGGGTCAGGGTCAGGGTCAGGGTTCGGGTTCGGGTCAGGGTCAGGGTCAGGGTCGGGGTTAGGGTCAGGGTTCGGGTCAGGGTCAGGGTCGGGGTTAGGGTCAGGGTTCAGGTTAGGGTTAGGGTCAGGGTCAGGGTTAGGGTCAGGGTCAGGGTTAGGGTTAGGGTCAGGGTTCAGGTTAGGGTCAGGGTTCGGGTCAGGGTCAGGGTCAGGGTTCAGGTTAGGGTCAGGGTTCGGGTCAGGGTTCGGGTCAGGGTCAGGGTCAGGGTCAGGGTTAGGGTCAGGGTCAGGGTTAGGGTCAGGGTTAGGGTCAGGGTTCAGGTTAGGGTCAGGGTTCGGGTCAGGGTTCGGGTCAGGGTCAGGGTCAGGGTCAGGGTTAGGGTCAGGGTCAGGGTTAGGGTCAGGGTTAGGGTCAGGGTTCAGGTTAGGGTCAGGGTTCGGGTCAGGGTTCGGGTCAGGGTTTGGGTCAGGGTCAGGGTTAGGGTCAGGGTTAGGGTCAGGGTTCAGGTTAGGGTCAGGGTTCGGGTCAGGGTTCGGGTCAGGGTCAGGGTCAGGGTCAGGGTCAGGGTTAGGGTCAGGGTCAGGGTCAGGGTCAGGGTTAGGGTCAGGGTCAGGGTTAGGGTTAGGGTCAGGGTCAGGGTCAGGGTTAGGGTCAGGGTCAGGGTCAGGGTCAGGGTTAGGGTCAGGGTCAGGGTCAGGGTCGGGGTTAGGGTCAGGGTCAGGGCTAATGGTAGGAATGGTAAATAATAATCTTTAATAGCAGTTCACCGTGGAGGCTGCTGTGTGGAACTTCTCAATGCACCCTGACAGTCCTGGATAAATTATTTCTCACTGTGCTGCTTTGGGAATATGTTGGTGACACTGGAAACTGAAATACGACAGTGAGGAAGTGCAGCCTGCGATGCATCAAAAGAGGAACTGCTTGGCCGAGCAACTGAAACACACTTTTATGTTTTCAGCTTGTTTTTCACTGCCTGAAGCACCAAAGACAGTTTGATGGGGGGGGGGGGGGTGATTTAAACAGGGCCTGAGGCGCTTCAGAGCAAAGCATGAGGTTTAGTTCTGAGACTGTCTCACCTTTCAGTGTGTGTGTGTGTGTTGTGTGTGTGTGTTGTGTGTGTGTGTGTGTGTGTGTGTGTGTGTCTGCGACTGCTTAGCTGATATGAGCTGACACCTACAAAAACCACCCCAGATCTCCAGTATTCCATCGGACGCTCGTATGTCAGATACACTGGTGCCAGTATATTTAACTGGTGCCAGTATATTTAACTGGTGCCAGTATATTTAACTGGTGCCAGTGTATTTAACTGGTGCCAGTATATTTAACTGGTGCCAGTGTATTTAACTGGTGCCAGTATATTTAACTGGTGCCAGTATATTTAACTGGTGCCAGTGTATTTAACTGGTTGCCAGTATATTTAACTGGTGCCAGTGTATTTAACTGGTGCCAGTGTATTTAACTGGTGCCAGTATATTTAACTGGTGCCAGTGTATTTAACTGGTGCGATGTGTATTTAACTGGTGCCAGTATATTTAACTGGTGCCAGTGTATTTAACTGGTGCCAGTATATTTAACTGGTGCCAGTATATTTAACTGGTGCCAGTGTATTTAACTGGTGCCAGTATATTTAACTGGTGCCAGTATATTTAACTGGTGCCAGTGTATTTAACTGGTTGCCAGTATATTTAACTGGTGCGATGTGTATTTAACTGGTGCCAGTATATTTAACTGGTGCCAGTGTATTTAACTGGTGCCAGTATATTTAACTGGTGCCAGTGTATTTAACTGGTGCGATGTGTATTAACTGGTGCCAGTGTATTTAACTGGTGCCAGTGTATTTAACTGGTGCGATGTGTATTAACTGGTGCCAGTATATTTAACTGGTGCCAGTGTATTTAACTGGTGCCAGTATATTAACTGGTGCCAGTATATTTAACTGGTGCCAGTGTATTTAACTGGTGCGATGTGTATTTAACTGGTGCCAGTATATTTAACTGGTGCCAGTGTATTTAACTGGTGCCAGTATATTTAACTGGTGCCAGTGTATTTAACTGGTGCGATGTGTATTTAACTGGTGCCAGTATATTTAACTGGTGCGATGTGTATTTAACTGGTGCCAGTATATTTAACTGGTGCGATGTGTATTTAACTGGTGCCAGTATATTTAACTGGTGCCAGTGTATTTAACTGGTGCGATGTGTATTTAACTGGTACCAGTATATTTAACTGGTGCGATGTGTATTTAACTGGTGCCAGTATATTTAACTGGTGCCAGTGTATTTAACTGGTGCCAGTGTATTTAACTGGTGCGATGTGTATTTAACTGATGCCAGTATATTTAACTGGTGCGATGTGTATTTAACTGGTGCGATGTGTATTTAACTGGTGCCAGTGTATTTAACTGGTGCCAGTATATTTAACTGGTGCCAGTGTATTTAACTGGTGCGATGTGTATTTAACTGGTGCCAGTATTTAACTGGTGCCAGTATATTTAACTGGTGCCAGTATATTTAACTGGTGCCAGTATATTTAACTGGTGTGATGTGTATTTAACTGGTGCGATGTGTATTTAACTGGTGCCAGTATATTTAACTGGTGTGATGTGTATTTAACTGCTGCCTGTGTATTTAACTGGTGCCAGTATATTTAACTGGTGCCAGTATATTTAACTGGTGCGATGTGTATTTAACTGGTGTGATGTGTATTTAACTGGTGCCAGTATATTTAACTGGTGCGATGTGTATTTAACTGGTGCCAGTGTATTTAACTGGTGCCAGTGTATTTAACTGGTGCCAGTATATTTAACTGGTGCGATGTGTATTTAACTGGTGCCAGTATATATTTAACTGGTGCCAGTATATTTAACTGGTGCCAGTATATTTAACTGGTGCGATGTGTATTTAACTGGTGCCAGTGTATTTAACTGGTGCCAGTGTATTTAACTGGTGCGATGTGTATTTAACTGGTGTGATGTGTATTTAACTGGTGCCAGTATATTTAACTGGTGCGATGTGTATTTAACTGGTGCCAGTGTATTTAACTGGTGCCAGTATATTTAACTGGTGCGATGTGTATTTAACTGGTGCGATGTGTATTTAACTGGTGTCAGTGTATTTAACTGGTGCCAGTGTATTTAACTGGTGCGATGTGTATTTAACTGGTGCCAGTGTATTTAACTGGTGCCAGTATATTTAACTGGTGCCAGTGTATTTAACTGGTCCCAGTATATTTAACTGGTGCCAGTATATCTAACTGGTGCCAGTATATTTAACTGGTGCGATGTGTTGCTGAATGAGTACCACTGATGAATCAGCAGGAAGTGCAGCAAAGTCTTGGGCAGTGCTGTAACAATTCCTTTTGGTTGCTAATTTTGTGTGGATGGGGCTGCCGTTCGCTGCTTCCATAGGGGGCCCATGGGACTCAGACAGCATGTCCAACCTCGACGCTGGCAGGACACTCTTCTGAGGAACTCATACATGGCAAAATGCTCAATAGGACTATGGCAATGGAACAGATATGAACAATTATGGTGAATTATGATATTTGAGTACATGAACAGCTGTAGAGAACCACGAGATACAAATGACCGCTACAGGTGTTTATTAAAGTCAAAAATCCAATGGGATGGCAGAGGCAAAATAGATCAGAAGAGGTCATAAAGGTAAAAAGATCTCCCAGATCAGAGCCTAGTAGTCGGTCCAAACCAAACGACAGTCGACTTGAATGTAAGTCGCCGCAGCACCGCCTCCGGTCTCTGAGGTACCTGAACAATCGCTGCTCCAACTGTACCTCTCTGGCATTGGCATGAGGCCTTGTGCCCCTGCTCCTTCCCAAACAGTCAGCGTTTCTACCCCGCCATGGAATGTATCATCTGACAACTTTACAGTCACCTTCAACTTAGACACATCATGTTTTTCTCAGGAAATTCTCTGCCTGTTCTGGGCCCCCAAGGACGGGAGGCGCCAGCAGTTGAGAAGGCATAAACTTCGAGGTCATGCTGACCTGTTCAGAGGTTAGCTTGGGAGATGGGATGGACAGATACGAACAGCACTCGTGTAGCTAAAACTTCAGCGAGATGAACAAAATAATGAAACAGGAAAAGTCATCACCATATATTACACGTATATGGACCTCAGTTGTGGTGGTCACATCACATCACCATATATTACACGTATATGGACCTCAGTTGTGGTGGTCACATCACATCACCATATATTACACGTATATGGACCTCAGTTGTGGTGGTCACATCACATCACCATATATTACACGTATATGGACCTCAGTTGTGGTGATCACATCACATCACCATATATTACACGTATATGGACCTCAGTTGTGGTGGTCACATCACATCACCATATATTACACGTATATGGACCTCAGTTGTGGTGGTCACATCACATCACCATATATTACACGTATATGGACCTCAGTTGTGGTGGTCACATCACATCACCATATATTACACGTATATGGACCTCAGTTGTGGTGGTCACATCACATCACCATATTACACACGTATATGGACCTCAGTTGTGGTGGTCACATCACATCACCATATATTACACGTATATGGACCTCAGTTGTGGTGGTCACATCACATCACCATATATTACACGTATATGGACCTCAGTTGTGGTGGTCACATCACATCACCATATATTACACGTATATGGACCTCAGTTGTGGTGATCACATCACATCACCATATATTACACGTATATGGACCTCAGTTGTGGTGGTCACATCACATCACCATATATTACACGTATATGGACCTCAGTTGTGGTGGTCACATCACATCACCATATATTACACGTATATGGACCTCAGTTGTGGTGGTCACATCACATCACCATATATTACACGTATATGGACCTCAGTTGTGGTGGTCACATCACATCACCATATATTACACGTATATGGACCTCAGTTGTGGTGATCACATCACATCACCATATATTACACGTATATGGACCTCAGTTGTGGTGGTCACATCACATCACCATATATTACACGTATATGGACCTCAGTTGTGGTGGTCACATCACATCACATCATATATTACACGTATATGGACCTCAGTTGTGGTGATCACATCACATCACCATATATTACACGTATATGGACCTCAGTTGTGGTGATCACATCACATCACCATATATTACACGTATATGGACCTCAGTTGTGGTGATCACATCACATCACCATATATTACACTTATATGGACCTCAGTTGTGGTGATCACATCACATCACCATATATTACACGTATATGGACCTCAGTTGTGGTGGTCACATACATCACATCACCATATATTACACGTATATGGACCTCAGTTGTGGTGGTCACATCACAGTAAACACGGCTACTTTGACAGATGTGCCAGACATCTAAAAAAAACTTGAAAAAAATGTAGTAGTTGTCCTGTAAAGTAATTTACATTTGTACTGTATATTTCACAGAATAATTCTGGTAACCACAGCTGCCAACATTTTTCCATTAAAGAAATAAATAAATAAATGGGATTTTTTTTAAACAGTGGTCCTTGATGTGGTATATCCCACATAAATTTTCTTTAAGGAAAATGGGTATAGGTTCTTATGGGAAACTGATCATGCTTTATTAACTTTACCTCTAACATTCAAGAAAAAATAACCAAGTTTTAATTAAAACATACATATTAAAATAATTTTGCCTAAATGTATCACCGTTTAATGGTGATTATGAGGTTTAATTTATGTTCATTATTGTGAACATCCAAATTAGGCTGTGTGGACTCTAAAGGAGTGTAACTGATGATCCCTAAGCATCATCATCTGTAGCTGCACAGGAGATGCTACACATGCTGTTAATGATTAACATTTGATTTAAATATAAAGGAGACATAAGGGACATAGTAGTAAATCAACACACAATCCACCCCTGAGTACTGCATTTATTAATCAGTATACAAATGACACAACTGACAGTTATTATGTGATGCAGTTTATAGCGCACAAGTTTATAGCCGATTTTCAGTCAGTTCACTAAATAGTCCACTCAACCATGCTATTTATTATGCGTTTGGTTCCTCCTGGTTTAGTTACTCTGCTATAAATAACCCACCTTGAAAGCAGTCGGTCTCCCAGGTCTTTATTTGGGTCGGTCATTCTGAAGCTGACGGGATGAGTCCAACACCCAGTATAATCCTAATGAGGAATGAATAGCAGCTAACAGATAAGAAATTAAACAGGAGGATATTTCCAGATATTATACAACATTTTTAGGCTCCAGTATTTCTTAAAGTGCATGCTTCTGTCCTCACAGAACCCTCCCAGTCCACCATTCTGCTTTCCTCAGTGAGACCCCGTGTGTGCGATGCTGCAGAGCAGGAAAGTGAAATCTGTAGCGACACGTTGAGCTGAAGTAACACTGGACATTGGGTGGGCTGGAGGTTATCATTATTGTTCAGAGAATAAAACTGCATCAACTTTTTCTTTGAGATTTGACATTGTTTTATTCATTCATTTTATTCATTAATTCTGACAATGTTACAGAACAGGACATTTTTGAAAGTATTAAAGTAGTGTTTATTTTTAATGTTTAAAGATCTTCAGCATGAAGTGGTGGGGTCACCAACCCTAATCTGAGCTAGTCTGCAACTGCAACATTGCACTGCTGATGCTTAGTTGGTGGAATCTTTAGGGTCTTGTTTCACTTTTTTAGAAAACAATGTTGGTTGTGGTTTGCTACTGTTACTTAGGGTCATGTTGGATGTTCTTTCAACTAAAATGACTAAAACATAGTCTTGGTTGAACCATTAAAAAACACTCTTTTTAGTGGCTTTCAAAATTCAGTCAAAATTCAGGGATGGACGGATCTCAAAAGCATTTAGAATGCACGAGTATGACAATGGGTGCAATCTACAACTTCAGCTGTTGTCTTGTGTGATAGCATTTCTTTAAAAAAACAACAATCAGACCATTTTACCAAGCAAGATAAAGCATTTAAACATTACTTCACCCTGACTGTAGATAATTAGTATTTTCTAGCTTCGAGTCTGTGATCCAGGACTTCTAGTTGGACAAGACAGGGAATCCTCTAATGTTTCAAATGTCAACTGGTCGATAAAAGCTTGCTTTCTCATTTTCTCCAAAACAGAGGATGTGGTTAAAAACTGGTACCAAATTAGCCACGTGACATATCTCCAGTTTTGTTCCTCCCATCAAAGCATCGCTCTGTTAAGTGACTCAAAATCAGCTACATTTTGTTTGTCTGAAATCTCAAGCTTTATAAATGACACATCTACCAATGTTTAATTTGATTAGGTTTAGATTTGTTTGTAGTTTGAGTTTAAACCTAATAAAACCAAAGACTCAACCCTTTAGCTGACAATTAATAACTATACTCCTTTAATGAGCACTGCCCACATCGCCCTCCTTCTGTTCCATACACTGAGCGAGGGGGTACCCCAGGACCTTAGGTCTCAATGAGCACGTGTTGAAAGCTGAGATAGAACTTTATCGGTCAAAGGAAACGCCTTCCTGCTGGTGTGTGTCAGGGCTAGTGTGTTTGGTGCCATTCCTTTGGGTTTTCTTTTCTTGCTTCTCTCTCTGGGGGCGTGGGGGGGGGGGGTGGGGGGGTGAATTCCTTTTGCTGGTGACTATTACACCTGTAGCTGGTTATCAATCAACACTCTTCAAAAGCCGCTGCCTTCTGCTTACCAGCATCTGCCCTTTGATCTGCTATCATTATTTCTAAGAAATGATCACATGATTATCTCAGTTAATGTACAAATATGTGAACCGCAATTGGTTCTCTTGGTGCTGGCAAGTCGATAGTAGATGAGACAATTTGTATGAAATATGTTAGATTTAAAACTAAAACTAATAGTAAAATATCTTATGTCCATGACAATGGAAATTGAGCCTTCTGCTATTCGAAGGTGAGTAAACTTAATGTGAGGGGTTAGGGTTTCAACTAAAAAAATGTTTTCATTCTTATACTCTGATTACAAATCTCATGTCAACTCTTCTCAGGTTATTACAATTTCAGCCCCAACTCAGTCAACTGCCATTTAATTTAAAGCCTCTCATCGTGTAAGTTTGTTCCTACTTTTGTTTGGGATTTCATCCATCCATCCAAGTCAAGCTTTGGGGAATTTAAGCTCTCCAATAAATCTAATGTGCATGTGTTTGCACTGTGGGAGTGAACAGCAGCACCCAAAGAAACCCCACACAGCCCAAAGGGGTTAGGGTTAGTTTAATTAGGGTTAGGGTTAGTTTAATTAGGGTTAGGGTTAGTTGAATTACTTTAGTTTAATATGGAAAACTGCTGTCAAAGAATTGTATGTCTAACTATAGTCCACCTCAAATCAAATCAATCTTTATTTATATAGCGTCTTTTACAATCAACATTGTCTCTAGACCCTCTCCAGAACCCCAGCAGGGCCTGACCCCAGACAAGCAACAGTGGCGGAAAAACTCCCCTTTAACAGGAAGAAACTGGAGCAGGACCAGGCGCATGTAGGGGGACCCTCCTGCTGATGGGGGGGGGGGGGGGGGGGGTAGAGAGAGAGAGAGGAGGGGAGGAGGAGGAGAGAGAGGAGAGGAGAGGAGAGGAGGAGAGGGAAAGGGAGAGGAGAGGAGAAGGAGGAGAGGAGAGGAGAAGAGAGGGAGAGGAGAAGGAGAGGAGAGGAGAGAGGAGAGGAGAAGGAGAGGAGAGGAGGGGAGGGGAGTGGAAGGAGAGGGAAAAGGAGATGAGAGGAAGGGAGAGGAGAGGAGAGGAGAGGAGAGGAGAGGAGAAGAGAGGGAGAGGAGAAGGAGAGGAGAGAGGAGAGGAGAGAGGAGAGGAGAAGAGAGGGAGAGGAGAAGAGAGGGAGAGGAGAGGAGAGAGAGGAGAGGAGAAGAGGAGAGGAGAGGAGAAGAGGAGAGGAGAGGGAGAAGAGGAGAGGAGAGGAGAGGAGAAGGAGAGGAGTGGAGAGGAGGAGAGGAGAGGAGGGGAGAGGAGTGGAAGAGGAGAAGAGAAGGAGAGGGAAAAGGAGATGAGAGGAAGGGAGAGGAGAGGAGAAGGAGAGGGTGAGGGGGAGAGGAGAGGAGGAGAGAGGAGAAGAGAGGAGAGGAGAGGGAGAGGAGAGGGTGAGGAGGAGAGGAGAAGAGAGGAGGGGAGAGGAGAGGAGAGGGAGAGGAAGGGAGAGGAGGGGAGAAGAGAGGAGGGGAGAGGGAGAGGAAGGGAGAGGAGGGGAGAGGGAGAGGCACAGAGCACAGAAACACACACAAAACTTCCCTGGTAGAACATCCTTCAACAGGTGTGTTGGGATGGGAAAGCCTTTGAAATTGTTGGGTCATGTGAGATTGTGAGTTGTTGAAGGACATCTGACTGGAATAACACCAAATATGGGAAAAGAGGGTGCACACAAGGAATTGTGAAGGAAGTGCCCAACCCCCAGGTTGTTTGACAAATATGATGGGTGTATGATGAACGAGGCTCTTCCTCATGAACTGAAACGCAGTGGTCAGGATCCTCTGGCACAACACTGGAAGCTTCTGTATAACATTCTTGTATAGATAAAAAATCACACATTCCAGTGTGGTGCTCCTATTTTATTAAATTATATTAATAATTGTCTCGATTATAATAAGTGTCCCGACTTATTCATCAAACATATTCTTTATGCTAATAACAATGCTGCTCCTGTTGTCCCCAACACTGCTCTATGGACTGTAATGTTTCCATGGTAATATATTTCTGCGTTCTTAGTGAGTGGGTGAAGGCTGCATGAAGATAAAATATACCTCTCATTGCACTAGAATTGTTTTATCTTTGCACATTTACAAGGGAAATTAGAATTTTTCTGCTGCATCTAACCAGCCTGCACTGCCTTTCTGTAAATGACCATCATGAAAATCCCTTAATATTAAAGCAGTAATGCTCCGACTCTGACATGTCTTCTTTTTTGTGCCATTTACAATGAATAAAAACACCAGTGCCCCTTGAAGTGTGCTGCCGAGTTTGTACTTCGCTTTAAATTCTTCATCTCTTCCATAGCTTTCAGATCATCCACACTGTCCCCACCAGGCTGAGTATATTCTACAGTTCCACAAAAGCCATCCATGTTTCATCTCCTCCCACTAGTGATATCCAAAGTTTTCCTTGTGGTTGCATTGAAGTACCTCAGAAGTGGAGAGACTTCCACTCACGCGGTGTAAGTGTGCGTCATGTTAGCAGCTGTGTAACACATGTTAATTCTGAAAAATGCTGAGAGATGTTGATATTTAATTATTCAGACATAAATAAGATCTTATTTACTCACCTTTGGCCTCAATTGATGTGAAACCAAGCAGAGGACCAAATAATATGAGAGCATACTACAGTAAAGGTTGAGTCTGTGGTCATCTTGGGGCGTCATCCTGGGCGTGCAACACAGTTGTGTTTCTATGAGCCCTCTGTTTCTTGGACCTTGTCAAACATTCCTTCCTGTTTGTCTAGTACAGAAGTGGAAGGATAAATGTTTGGTACATGCATGTGCTGTACTCTGACATCTCAGTGGGTAGCGAAGTCGACGATGTTCATGTGAATCACTGAAGACCTACATGGCAGCAGGAATAATGGCAGCAGGAATAATGGCAGCAGGAATAGTGGCAGCAGGAATAATGGCAGCAGGAATAGTGGCAGCAGGAATAATGGCAGCAGGAATAGTGGCAGCAGGAATAGTGGCAACAGGAATAATGGCAGCAGGAATAGTGGCAGCAGGAATAGTGGCAGCAGGAATAGTGGCAGCAGAAATAGTGGCAGCCTGAGCCTCGGATAGTGGAGATGCAACCTCCTCAATCCACTCCCCCCTTCTTAAAAAGCTACCGTTATGCAGATCCATGCGACTCTGATTGTAAATTGTAAAGCACATCATACTGTATATCCTAAAGTTGCGAGTGAAAGCTTTAAAACCCCCCCCCGACACTCATAGTTAATAGTAAATCAAATCTTTCTCTCCTGCAGAGTGGTGCCTGTGCAGCAGACCCCTCCCAGAGAGGGGGGGGGGGGGGGGCTGTACTGGGGAATAGAATCACATTCATATTCATTTGCCTCTGTTTTTAGCCTGTTGTTTGTATTATTCTCTTGCATCAATTATTCCTCCACTATTCCTTTCTTCCTCTCTTTCCTGAATCAGAGCATGTTGACTCAGATCACTGCTGGGGTGTCAGACACGTCAACACACAACAAAGAGGAGGGGTCCCGAAGACGCCCTGGTGATCAATTTTAGGCTCTTTTACACAATTACAGCGGGGGTGCCAGCTGACTGCTCCAGCACCAGTCTGCTGATCTTCCTCTTTCAATGGCAGGAACTGTGCGCTGAACAAACAAGGAGGAAATCATGAAGTCAGTCAACAGGTCTCCTGGAGCACAACACAGAACTGAGACATGATGATGAGACTGTATAATGACCTTGGCCTCTACCAGCAATGTCATCAACAATCCTGGAGCTAAAGCTCTCATCTTCTTACCTTGCTCGAGTCCAGCGTCATTTTCAAATAGACCATGAAATAATCTGCAACTTTGGGCCTGGTGGCAGTGACAACAGAAACATAGAGCTAGTAAATAAGTGAATACACAGCAGGGTCACATGATTTCTATTGTGCATTTTTTCTTTACTACCAATCAAATCATTGTCAGCAGCAGTCAGAGAGAAGGATCCAAAAACCTGTCTGCTCGGGGTTCATCACTAACCCTAACCCTAACCCTCGAACCCACTAACCGCGAACCCGAACCCACGAACCCGAACCCTCGAACCCACGAACCCGAACCCGCGAACCACGAACCCGAACCCGCGAACCACGAACCGAACCCACGAACCACGAACCCACGAACCGAACCCGCGAACCCGCTAACCCACGAACCGAACCCACTAACCCACGAACCCTAACCCGCGAACCCACGAACCCGAACCCGAACCCGCGAACCGAACCCACGAACCGAACCCGCGAACCCACGAACCGAACCCGCGAACCCACGAACCGAACCCACGAACCCACGAACCCTAACCCTAACCTCTAACCCTAACCCTAACCCTCTAACCCTAACCCACTAACCCACTAACCCTCTAACCCTCTAACCCTCTAACCCTCTAACCCTAACCCACTAACCCTAACCCTCTAACCCACTAACCCTAACCCTAACCCTCTAACCCTCTAACCCAGCGTCATTTTCAAATAGACCATGAAATAATCTGCAACTTTGGGCCTGGTGGCAGTGACAACAGAAACATAGAGCTAGTAAATAAGTGAATACACAGCAGGGTCACATGATTTCTATTGTGCATTTTTTCTTTACTACCAATCAAATCATTGTCAGCAGCAGTCAGAGAGAAAGGATCCAAAAACCGGTCTGCGCGGGGGTCAGCACTAACCCTAACCCAACCCTCGAACCCACTAACCCGAACCCGAACCCACGAACCCGAACCCGCGAACCCACGAACCCACGAACCCGAACCCGCGAACCGAACCCACGAACCGAACCCACGAACCGAACCCACGAACCACGAACCCGAACCGAACCGCGAACCCGCGAACCACGAACCCGAACCCACGAACCACGAACCCGAACCCGCGAACCCACGAACCCGAACCCGAACCCGCGAACCCGCGAACCACGAACCGAACCCACGAACCCACGAACCCGAACCCGACCCACGAACCCGAACCCGAACCCGCGAACCCGAACCCACGAACCGAACCCGCGAACCACGAACCGAAACCACGAACCCACGAACCCGAACCCTAACCCTCTAACCCTAACCCTAACCCTCTAACCCTAACCCACTAACCCACTAACCCTAACCTCTAACCCTCTAACCCACGAACCCACTAACCCTAAACCACTAACCCTAACCCTCTAACCCACTAACCCTAACCCTAACCCTCTAACCCTCTAACCCAGCGTCATTTTCAAATAGACCATGAAATAATCTGCAACTTTGGGCCTGGTGGCAGTGACAACAGAAACATAGAGCTAGTAAATAAGTGAATACACAGCAGGGTCACATGATTTCTATTTGTGCATTTTTTCTTTACTACCAATCAAATCATTTGTCAGCAGCAGTCAGAGAGAAAGGATCCAAAAACCTGTCTGCTCGGGGTTCATCACTAACCCTAACCCTAACCCTCTAACCCACTAACCCTCTAACCCTAAACCACTAACCCTAACCCACGAACCCACTAACCCTAACCCACTAACCCACGAACCCGAACCCGCTAACCCACGAACCCACTAACCCTAACCACTAACCCACTAACCCGAACCCACTAACCCTAACCACTAACCCACTAACCCGAACCCAAGAACCCACTAACCCACGAACCCTAACCCTAACCCACGAACCCGAACACGAACCCACGAACCGAACCCACGAACCGAACCACTAACCCTAACCCTCGAACCCACTAACCCGAACCCACTAACCCTAACCTAACCCTCTAACCACTAACCCTAACCTCTAACCTAACCCACTAACCCACTAACCCGAACCCTCTAACCCTCTAACCCACTAACCCTAACCATAACCCTAACCCTCTAACCCACTAACCTAACCCTAACCCTCTAACCCTCTAACCCTAACCCTAACCCACTAACCCTAACCCTAACCCTGACCCTAACCCCCTAACGTCCGTCCATCCATCCACCCACGCACCCACCCACCCATCCATCCATCCATCCATCCATCCATCCGCCCATCCATCCATCCATCCTTCCATCCATCCATCCATCCATCCAGAGTCATCCATCCATCCACCCACCCATCCATCCATCCATCCATCCATCCATCCATCCATCCATCCATCCATCCATCATCATCCCACCCACCCACCCACCCATCCATCCATCCATCCATCCATCCACCCATCCATCCAGAGTCATCCATCCATCCAGAGTCATCCATCCATCCATCCACAGTCATCCATCCATCCATCCATCCATCCAGAGTCATCCATCCATCCACCCATCCATCCAGAGTCATCCATCCATCCACCCATCCATCCAGAGTCATCCATCCATCCATCCAGGGGGGTCAGGTCGTGGGGGCAGCAGCCTGAGCAGAGGGGCCCAGACTTCCCTCTCCCCAGCTACCTCTTCCAGCTCGTCGGGGGGGTCCCCAGGCGTTCCCAGACCAGTTGAGAGACATAGTCTGTCCAACGTGTCCTGGGTCTTCCCGGGGGTCTCCTACCAGAGGGACACACCCTGAACACCTCACCAGGGAGGTGTTTCAATTTGACATCATATAATCCCTATTTAATATTAGGATGACCGTACATTATATATGATATTATATATGATATGATGTAAAACAATGCTATTAGTTGTAACCTGTTCAGGAAAGAAACAAGCTGACTCAGAATCAATCTCTTAAAGTTCACAGAGTGACACATTTACTAAATGTATGGATCATGCTTGTTATCTGCATATCGTACAAATGAGCTAATTATTTAATTACTGCAGTTCGACCTCATTTTTCACTGAGTTGAAAAGTGAGGTCAATTCTCTCACCCAGAACTTATTTTCCCGGTTTCAGTGTTGCAAAGCAAATCATGAGAAAACATCATGCTAAGAACTGAGATCAATTAAAATTCAGGAAAAGGTGCATCGATTGTACAATAGCTAAGGATGGAATCCATGACATCTAATATTCTCATTTTGCACAACCTTAATTATATCAGCAGATTATCTGCAGCTCTCTCTGTTTTGAAGTCTCATTAGCTGCAAGAGGTGTCGAAGCAGCAGCTTCCTGAGGAGAAAGGATCGATCTGCTCTGGTGTCTCAGCATGTGGCAATCTTTTCACCAGATTCCAAATGGACAGGACCTTTAAATTGTGTCGCTGGAGGCCGATCGCTCTGCCCTCAGAGCGTCCAGCTGTAATATCTGTGTGAAACATGATGGCTCACACTGGGCCCACTTCCCCAGATGAATTATGTCCCATGAAACTCACTTTGTACAGGCTTGCTTTGATTCACCACCACCTCTGTTCACTGCCGGAGGAGCAACCACGCCATCGGCGCCGCGCCATGAAAGTTTCAGCAATAATATATGTCCATGAATCTAAGCTGTGATGGGGATTGTAGCAGTAGCACACTACAGTTTTAGTGCTGCACGACTGATGCAGCGTATTCCTGCTCAACAACAGCAGCTCTTCTGAGGTCATCATGTGACCTCAGACCACATCATGTGACTGCCCATCACTTTTTACGTGCCTCTCAAGTGACCCTACACACATTTTTTTTAGATTTTTGCTTCATCCAATAACAACTGCATTGTAGGACTGGATATCCTTATATGCTCTCTCCCTCTTTCCCCTTCTCTTTCTCTTTCTCCTCTCTATTCTCCATCCATAATATTTTTTATATGATTATTTTTGATGTAATATGTGTTGAATTTAGCAGAGAGGTTTATTTTCCATATTGTTCCATCATGTGTGATGGACAGGTCTGTTGTCATGATGCGTTCATGGCCAGTGAAGGAAATATTGCTAAACTAAAATAACTTGTGAATTGTTCCAAAGTGTTTGTCTTATATGTTGTTTTTGTTCTTCTGACACTTAATAGGTGAATAATGGCTCAATGTTTGTGTCCAGTGGCTGGTAAACCCACCGTCACCGTGACAACACCTCTGTGTCTCTGGGTCTATAAAACATTGGTGCTCAGAAATAAAAGAAATTGCAATAAGTATCCTTGTGTGACATGTCCTTTACAAAGTAAAGTAAAGATCAAACATTTTATTATTTTCCTGCAAATCAATTAATTTGGTCATTTGTAATAAATTTTCACACCAAAAATCACGACAGAATCTCAAAGCCAAGCAATGAACACTCACACTAAAACAATGATTAGGTCTATAGTGATGTTTTACAGTGAAATAAATTAGAAATATACAAAAATAAACAACAACAATAATAACATATTAGAAAATCCTGACGTTGTAGGAGGAAGATTTAGCTTCCACTCAACTGGAGTCACGTGATACATTTTCAGAATCTAAAGGGTCGGGAAGAGGGGAACCGAACCAACAATGAGAACTTCCTGCCACCCTCCACCAAACATGCAGCCAGTTTGGCCCCAAGTGGCAAAAACAAGAATTGGGTCAAGGCGACGCATTTTCTCAATAATCATGTCGAACACTAGGTGGCGCTCGCTATACACTTTTACGTTGATCTCGAGAGACTTACGGAGAAAAAAAGATTAAATTACGGGATAAAAATATTATGATAAAGAAGTAGCAACTAAAGAAGAAGCAACTAAAAGTCTTAATCATCTTCTGTTTAAATCCTGTAATTACACCTATTACTAGTATGAGTTTATTACTAGTATGAGTTGAGATGTTATAACCTAATGAGATATTGCCAGATGTGTTTTTTTTCCATTTATAGATTAAATCTATTTTATACATGATGTGTGGCATGTTGGTGGCTATTGAATATGTCTATTAACAGTCTATTTACATGATGCAACACAGTGAATAATGTTATTTAAAAGGCAGGTTCTTTTTGCTCATATTGGTCTCATATTATCTTCCCCTCTGTCAAGTGTTACCCACTGTAGGGTAACACCCAACCCTATTGAGCATGTTAGGACTAGTTAGCTGTGAGCCCTTAATCACACTTACAATCAGTGACTTTCACAAGAACCGGTCCTGATTCACAGGCCGTCAAATAGTTCTGATACACTGAACAATCTCAAACTTGTGGGTTACAAGTACAAATATTCCTTTCACATTATATGTGAGTTTATATGCACTTCAGGGTTCGAGTTAGGGTTCACCTCCTATCCCGTACCCCTGTTTAATTGTCGAAGACCAGTTTGTGTTACATTTTATGTTTGAGGTTTATCGATAGAGCATCTTCAACAAGATTGGCTGTCGGGCTTTTGCAGATCACAGCCAGATCCAGAGTTTCAGTTTGAAGCCATCCAGCCAGAAAACCGGTACAAATATCACATCAGTTAATGCATTACATGCAACATTGTGTGTAAATGTGGTTTTACTGAAGATGTGTGTGTTTTGTTGGTGGGGCGAAACTACATCTACGAACATAATCCTGACTATTACAATCTCCACCAGAGGTTGCAATAGTCAGGATTAGGATCAAGACACTAAAAAACACAACAGAGGAGATTTCATGCAGAACATTTAGCATCACATTTATGCAGGCAGAGCGATGCAAAGATTAAATACTGTAATATGGTTCTGTACAATTTCCATTTTAAATGCTTATGTACAGTTTCGACAGGGAAACGTTCCGAATTGGTCGGTCTATTTTAATGCACGTCCCACCCTTGAAGTGGAGACACGCTGCCCCTATCAGCGTTGACATGCACCGCCCCGCCAATCAGCATCTCCAGCCAGCAAAGAGCTGAGAATCTGGGGGAGCCGGAGCAGGAGCAGGAGCCGGAGCCGGAGCAGGAGCGGAGCAGGAGCAGGAGCAGGAGCAGGAGCCGGAGCAGGAGCAGGAGCCGGAGCCGGAGCAGGAGCAGGAGCAGGAGCCGAAGCCGGAGTAGGAGCCGGAGGCACACGGTTCCGCGGACCCCGCGTTCGTCCGACACTTGGCACGAACCAGTCCCCAGGCAGCGGAGGTGATGATGGCGGCGGCCGTGGAGAGAGGTGGCGCACGGGCCGCTTTCCTGAACCCGAACAGCGGCGCTGGCGGTGGACTCGCACCGACCACCCTGCCTACCGGAGCGTTAGCCGGTGCTGTGGTCCTGGGCTCGGGCAGCATGCCCGTACCCATGAACCTCTTTGCGACCTGGGAGATAGATCGGTCATCCCCAAGCTGCGTTCCGAGGTAAGGTTGGTGAGGGTTAGGGTTAGCATGAAGCAACCACCGGGCAGGAGGGTTACAGATGACCGCATTGCTGGCGGACAAACAACACCCAGGTTTACTTAAACATTCGGTTAGACGGGTTAGCTGCCACACATCTAACACCACTGTTGGCTTACTAGCAGGCTAACTAGCTCAGTGGCTAATGCTAAAACTACTAGCAATAGCGTTGGTGGTTAAATTCCGCTTAGATTTCATGCTACAAACACTACTTAGACATGATTATTATTGCTGTTATAATAACAATAACGATAATAATTAAAAAACTTTAAATAAGTCTGTGTTTCTAGTGTTAAATGTATGTAGTATATTTTATTTTGTTGTATTGTTTTGGGTGCATAATTGCTTTTATTTCATTATGATCATTGATATTGGCTAGCAGGAAACAGAAGTCTAAGCAACCAACTAGTTTATCGGTATTTTGTGGCTAAACTGTCATAGCCTAACCCTAACCCTTTCCTTTGTTCGTGTAACCGAGTGCTAAACTGATTTACGGATTTATAGAATGCGTGCTAGCAAAAGGAAAGCTAACTGCATGCAGATGCTTGGTTAGGGTTAGTCCTCCGGGTTAGGGTTAGTCCTCCGTGTTAGGGTTAGCCCTCCGGGTTAGGGTTAGCCCTCCAGGTTAGGGTTAGTCCTCCGTGTTAGGGTTAGTCCTCCATGTTAGGGTTAGTCCTTCGTGTTAGGGTTAGTCCTCCGGGTTAGGGTTAGTCCTCCGGGTTAGGGTTAGGTTAGTCCTCCGGGTTAGGGTTAGGGTTGGTCCTTTGTGTTAGGGTTAGTCCTCCGGGTTAGGGTTAGGGTTGATCCTCTGTGTTAGGGTTAGTCCTCCGGGTTAGGGTTAGTCCTCCAGGTTAGGGTTGGTCCGCCGTGTTAGGGTTAGTCCTCCAGGTTAGGGTTAGTCCTCCGGGTTAGGGTTAGGGTTGGTCCTTTGTGTTAGGGTTGGTCCTTTGTGTTAGGGTTGGTCCTCCGGGTTAGGGTTAGTCCTCCAGGTTACGGTTAGGGTTGGTCCTCTGTGTTAGGGTTAGTCCTCCAGGTTAGGGTTAGTCCTCTGGGTTAGGATTAGTCCTCCGTGTTAGGGTTAGGGTTGGTCCTCTGTGTTAGGGATAGTCCTCCAGGTTAGGGTTAGGGTTGGTCCTCTGTGTTAGGGTTAGTCCTCCAGGTTAGGGTTAGTCCTCCGGGTTAGGGTTAGGGTTAGTCCTCCGGGTTAGGGTTGGCCCTCTGTGTTAGGGTTAGTCCTCTGTGTTAGGGTTAGTCCTCCGTGTTAGGGTTAGTCCTCCAGGTTAGGGTTAGTCGTCCAGGTTAGGGTTAGTGTTAGTCCTCTGTGTTAGGGTTAGTCCTCCAGGTTAGGGTTAGTTTTAGTCTTCTGTGTTAGGGTTAGTCCTCCAGGTTAGGGGTAGGGTTGGTCCTCTGTGTTAGGGTTAGTCCTCCGTGTTAGGGTTAGGGTTAGTCCTCCATATTAGGGTTAGTCCTCCATGTTAGGGTTAGTCCTCCAGGTTAGGGTTAGTTTTAGTCCTCTATGTTAGGGTTAGTCCTCCAGGTTAGGGTTAGGGTTAGTCCTCTATGTTAGGGTTAGTCCTCCATGTTAGGGTTAGGGTTAGTCCTCTATGTTAGGGTTAGTCCTCCAGGTTAGGGTTAGTCCTCCAGGTTAGGGTTAGTCCTCTATGTTTGGGTTAGTCCTCCAGGTTAGGGTTAGTCCTCCAGGTTAGGGTTAGGCTTAGTCCTCTATGTTTGGGTTAGTCCTCCAGGTTAGGGTTAGTCCTCTATGTTAGGGTTAGTCCTCCAGGTTAGGGTTAGGGTTAGTCCTCTATGTTAGAGTTAGTCCTCCAGGTTAGGGTTAGTCCTCTATGTTAGGGTTAGTCCTCCAGGTTAGGGTTAGTCCTCTATGTTAGGGTTAGTCCTCTATGTTAGGGTTAGTCCACTATGTTAGGGTTAGTCCTCCAAGTTAGGGTTAGTCCTCTATGTTAGGGTTAGTCCTCCAGTTTTAGAGTTAGGGTTAGTCCTCTGTGTTAGGGTTAGTCCTCTATGTTAGGGTTAGTCCTCCAGGTTAGGGTTAGGGTTAGTCCTCTATGTTAGGGTTAGTCCTCCAGGTTAGGGTTAGGGTTAGTCCTCCGTGTTATCAGACCATCGCATCATTTTTATCATGAGGTCACAACAAATCGGCTGTTCAGTGTTTTCTTAACGCTCCCACTTTTTTTACCAACCCAAACCCTTTGGCCCATTTTAAGAGGCAATGTTGTCACTCGGCGCTTCTCTGCAAACTCCTTGTTTTGAACGTTTACTCTGACTAACCCTAACTGCAGATCCCAGGTAGCGACATTCAGCAGAACTGGTGCTCACTGTCTAGGCCCATAATCAGCTTTGACCTGGGTTAGGGTTAGGGTTAGCACTGCTGCTTAGGGTTAGGGTTAGGGTTAGCACTGCTGCCTAGGGTTAGGGTTAGCACTGCTGCCCAGGGTTAGTGTTAGGGTTAGCACTGCTGCCTAGGGTTAGGGTTAGCACTGCTGCCTAGGGTTAGGGTTAGGGTTAGCACTGCTGCCCAGGGTAGGGTTAGAGTTAGCACTGCTGCCCAGGGTTAGGGTAGGGTTAGCACTGCTGCCCAGGGTTAGGGTCAGGGTTAGCACTGCTGCCCAGGGTTAGGGTTAGGGTTAGCACTGCTGCCCAGGGTTAGGGTTAGCACTGCTGCCACCCAGGGTTAGGGTTAGCACTGCTGCCCAGGGTAGGGTTAGGGTTAACATGCTGCCCAGGGTTAGGGTTAGGGTTAGCACTGCTGCCTGGGTTAGGGTTAGCACTGCTGCCTAGGGTTAGGGTTAGGGTTAGCACTGCTGCCCAGGGTTAGGGTTAGAGTTAGCACTGCTGCCCAGGGTTAGGGTTAGGGTTAGCACTGCTGCCCAGTCTGTCACCATTTTCCACCAAGCAGCATTGTGCAGTTCAGCTAAGCAAGGAGCAAATGTAACTGTTTCCAATCCCCAATCTAGGGCAGAGGGCCAACAGGACTGGTCCGCATCTCTGTGCGGGCTGTATTTAAGGTTCAGGTTGTCTTTTTATGCTAATCAGTTCATGTGATATCATCCAAGAACCAAAAATAAGAAGGTGAAGCTTAGAAAGCATATACTAATATGTTTTGTTCATACTTTCCTTCATTCGTGATTTCCTATGCTTTGGTGGCTGAAATGATTTTTTTACATATAAAAGTACAAGGTTAATTTTTTTTTTTTTGAGTTATGCCATTTTTGAGTGAATTCCAAATAATCTGTGTTTATTTCTGGAAAATCAGGTGTTTTCTGGGAGAATTGTGTGGAATTAGCAGGAACGACACAAGCGTTGGTGGTGCTGCTCTGCTCACTATAACGAACGTGGCAGCACAGGTCTTGTGTCTTCACCAGTTTCAATCAGGCGTTTGCATCTTTGGGCCAGACGTGGTGACCTTTGCCCTAATTAGGAAAACAGCTTTGTCCGTCTTCATCATTTACAGAATATTATGGTATGTTTTGCACATTTTAAAGGGAGTAACAACTACATTTGCATTCTAAATAGCTCAAATATTCATCTTAAAGTAACAAAAGCATATCTTTGTTTTGCTGATGTTTGAGGACGAGTAGGGTGTGGATGTTTCACCCCAAAATGACCTTGGTGAGGCTGAATCTCCGTCACAATGACGGTACTTTGTAGACCTGCCATTTGATTCATCCGACCCAGTTCTGTGTGGCGTCCTGACATGGGCCTCACGTGTAAACGAGCCCCAAACCAGAGCCATATTATTGTTCTAGGGTTCGGGTTAGGGAATGAAGCATCAGTATTTCCATATCCTCTATACTGTCATCTCTTTAACCCTGAAGTTGGTGTGCATCATCCCTGTAGCCTTAATCTCTGATTTAACATTTAATTCCCTCTATGTTCATTTTTAAAGGAAAGATGAAACATTCGGGTCAGAAGGCACGTAAAGGCGCCTACCGTGGCAGATGTAAGAGCTTACCTTATCCTTTCACTTCCCAAATAAGCCGTCCATCTCTAAGCTGGAATATTGTTTCTCCCACCGGGGAAAGTCCGCAAATCTGATTTCATAACGGCAAAAGATGATCTGTTAATCTGATGTTGCACGCGCACGTTGTCTGCTTAATCTTCTGCTTCCTTCTGCTTGCATAAACAAGGCTCAGAGGCCGTCGACAGGCCCTTCAGAGTGATGACACAACATCCCATCTGGGTCTTTGTCATCTTAACAATCCTTGTTTTGTTCAGCTACACCCGCAGCTATCGTAGCAATATTATTGTCATGTTGGGGACCTTGTGTGTGCCTTTATTTCCATTTTAACATAGAGAATTGTTGCCAGACAGGCAAATGACTCCCTCTATCACCAACATGGCGGTAGCTAACACTTATTTTGATATCTCTGAACCCTCGTGCAGCTACGATGGTGGCAGGCAGCAGAGTACCTGAGCCCTCAGTGCTCTGCAGTGTCATAATATTCTCAACCCCAAGGCTCAGCCAATCAGTGTGACTTAACCATCAGTGTGCCTCTGAAGAGCTAACCCTAACCCTCTGAAGAGCTAACCCTAACCCTCTGAAGAGCTAACCCTAACCCTGACCCTAATCCTCTGAAGAGCTAACCCTAACCCTCTGAAGAGCTAACCCTAACCCTAACCCTCTGAAGAGCTAACCCTAACCCTAACCCTCTGTAGAGCTAACGCTAACCCCAACCCTAACCCTCTGAAGAGCTAACCCTAACCCCAACCCTCTAACCCTAACCCTCTGAAGAGCTAACCCTAACCCCAACCCTCTAACCCTAATCCTAACCCTCTGAAGAGCTAACCCTAACCCTCTGAAGAGCTAACCCTAACCCTCTGAAGAGCTAACCCTAACCCTCTGAAGAGCTAATGCGAACCCCAACCCTAACCCTAACCCTCTGAAGAGCTAACCCTAACCCTGACCCTAACCCTCTGAAGAGCTAACCCTGACCCCAACCCTCTGAAGAGCTAACCCTAACCCTCTGAAGAGCTAACCCTGACCCTAACCCTCTGAAGAGCTAACCCTAATGCTAACCCTAACCCTCTGTAGAGCTAACGCTAACCCCAACCCTAACCCTCTGAAGAGCTAACCCTAACCCCAACCCTCTAACCCTAACCCTCTGAAGAGCTAACCCTAACCCTCTGAAGAGCTAACCCTAACCCCAACCCTCTAACCCTAACCCTCTGAAGAGCTAACCCTAACCCTCTGAAGAGCTAACCCTAACCCCAACCCTCTAACCCTAACCCTCTGAAGAGCTAACCCTAACCCTCTGAAGAGCTAACCCTAACCCTTCATGTTTCGGCTGCCAGCTAACTGGTGTTCTTCTGTGTGAAACCTCTGCATATGCTTCAGTGAACTGTTGTGGCATTTTTATGGATATTATTCATCAATTGTACAACAATTCTTAAGTTTCTGAATAATTCAACCCCAAGACAAAATGATTTTGCTATAGGATCATGGATGTTGTGGTGGTTATCACGGAGGCGCATTCACTTCAGTAAATGATGGAATGAACTCTAGCCTGGCACCATTAATTTTCTACGTCTGTATTCCATGGCACCATTGTGGAGGGGGCTAGCCATTGCCTTTGGGAAAGAGGTGGGACAATTCTGGACAAGTTCCCAGCTAATCGGAGAGCTAACCCTAACCTATCTAACTAACTTGTTTTTTTTAAATAAAATAAAAGAAGCTCTTTTGTAAGGGAAGGTGTTCAAAATGATTTAACCCCATGGTCCACTCTCTGCTCACACATGTTTCGGCAGAAGACCAATCAGCAATATGGCTTCCCTCCCCCTCAGGCTCTCTCCGACTACCCAAAATGTGTCAAAATTCTCTGTTTCCTTCCCGGTCTTCCTGGAGAAGAAGGAATTTCCTTGGAAAGCGTTTGACATTCCTGGCATCTGCAGCCAAAGCCGGGCTGCTTTGTTCTATCTATCAGATTCTGTTGTTAGCGTCTCACCCTGTCCAGGGTCCGCTGAAGCGTCACACAACTTTACCGGGAACAGTTGCACATCGACTTGTATTTCTCACCGAAGGAAGAAAGTTGCCCCCCCTTTTCAGGCCCCTATTGACAGACTTTGGTGTGGGTGGATACATTCTGCTAGCCAACAGCTTCTTGAGTGTAAGAAGAAGACAAGGAAATGGTGCGCTGACACAGGCAAAATAAACATGTTGGGGACAAAGTCTCTGGAATCACATTTCTCTCCGATTCTCCTTCTTGACTTATTTCCCACCTCTCCCATTCAGGCATTTCCTGAACATCACGCGCCAGCAGCAAAGTTCCCCTTATTTCTCAAAAACAAGAAGCTTGGATTAACAAAATTTCAATGCATGAATGATGATGATGAAAAAAACAAATGAAAAAGCTAATAATAAAAGTAACTTTAATATATATGCGTGATTTAAAACAACACTCAAGCTGCAGGTCAATGTATTGGGTGATACATATTGTTAAGGGTCACCATCTTTATTTATTGGGTTTGGGTTAGGGTCTAACCCCAACCCTAACCCTCTGAAGAGCTAACCCTCTAACCCTAACCCTCTGAAGAGCTAACCCTAACCCTAACTCTAACCCTAACCCAGGGGTGGGCTAATCCAGTTTCTCGAGGGCCGTATCCAAGCCAGACTTTCTGTCCTACAGGTAAACACTTTCACCAAGGTAAATGAAACCCCAGGTAAAAGTGGTTTCTTCCTGGTAGGATGCAAATCCCTGCTTGAATTCAACCCTGGATTTGACCTCCTCTGATTGGCAAATCCAATCCATGAAGGCTGGAATCCAGCCAGGTTTTGGATTTGCCCACCCCTGCCCTAACCCTCTAACCCTAACCCTAACTCTCTAACCCTAACCCTCTAACCCTAACCCCCTAACCCTCTAACCCTAACCCTAACCCTCTAACCCTAACCCTCTAACCCTAACTCTAACCATAACCCTGACCCTCTTACCCTAACTCTAACCATAACCCTGACCCTAACCCTGACCCTCTTACCCTAACTCTAACCATAACCCTGACCCTCTAATCCTAACCCTGACCCTCTTACCGTAACTCTAACCATAACCCTAACCCTGACCCTCTAACCCTAGCTCTAACCATAACCCTAACCCTGACCCTCTAATCCTAACCCTGACCCTCTTACACTAACTCTAACCATAACCCTAACCCTAACCCTGACCCTCTAACCCTAACTCTAACCATAACCATAACCCTAACCCTGACCCTCTTACCCTAACTCTAACCCTAACCATAACCCTGACCCTCTTACCCTAACTCTAACCATAACCCTGACCCTCTTACCCTGACCCTGACCCTCTTACCCTAACTCTAACCATAACCCTGACCCTCTCACCCTAACCCTGACCCTCTAACCCTAACCCTAACTCTAACCATAACCCTAACCCTGACCCTCTCACCCTAACCCTGACCCTCTCACCCTAACCCTGACCCTCTTACCCTAACTCTAACCATAACCCTGACCCTCTTACCCTAACCCTGACCCTCTTACCCTGACCCTCTTACCCTAACTCTAACCATAACCCTCTGTCCATATTCCAAACTTGTATATTGTTGGCCTGTGCTGTTAAACATCACATTATAACTAAAAGTAGATACCTTATAAAAATTATATATGATTTATATATAACCCTAACCCTATATATATTATATAACAAATTACATTTGTTATAAAGCTGAACATTTTCAAAATGTTGTTCAGTAATGTTAGAATTGAACTTCCCCTGTGGAACTGATGGTATATTATTATAACACATATATTATTCTATATTAAATATGTTCCAACACTTTAGGTTGATCAGGATTAGGATCATCCCTCTTTCCAGACCGTTAGGGTCACTGGGCTGGACAAAGATTTATTTAAGAAAGGTTTTGCTCTTTTGACCCACTAGACTACGGGCAAAGAAGGCTCTCGACCTTCCACCTTAATAGGATTTAAAACCTAATCATACCTTGTTGGAGGTTTTAGCTGGGTCTATTTTAAGTGATGGGCCACCATAAGAAATAAACTGACAAAGTTCTTGTTCTTCTAAACAATACCGACATCATTCCTGCGTTGTAAGTGCTGTAAATCCATTTTTCGAGCTGACCTTGTATTTTGTATGGATTAGTTTCACTCTGTTTTGCCTGAAACATGTCGATTCTGCTCTGATCGAGTCTTGCGTGACCACTGACAATATGGGCCTGCTGGTCTCTTTGTCTTTTGGGGCAGAGCAAAATAAAGGTGTGTATCATGGGGGAAATAGCGAGAGCCGTGTCTCTGGAAGTGTTTTTGGGCTGCTAAGGTACTGCAAAGATGTGGCTTCGTGCATTCAGTGGTAATAAAAACAGGATGAATTTTAACACAAACTCTGGTTAAACCCTGTATCTGGTCATTTTGTGAAATTTGGAGACTGAGGAAGATAGTTTTGCATTTCAAGCACTGTCGATTTGCTTTAGGATAATTTATTATTTATATATGATTCTGTCCCTCCACCCAGACAGGAGCACATTGGTCCAAATATCAAGTCACACTCCTAACCCAACCCTCAGAACTAAAAATCTGGCACTCAACACTAATGCGCCAGTTCTGTGTGAAATTACAAAAAAGTTAGGATAATTGGACCAAGCATCAGGTTCTGCTAACAACATTACTGAGGTTGACACATGAGGTTCTGCAATGCTCTTCTGTTTCATTCCTGAAGATATCTGGCTGATCCTTTGACTAGTCTGCTTCTCATTCACACTAGTCCCCTCCATGTGTTTCATACCTGAGCGACGACATCGGCCAAGATGGCAGCGATTTGCTGGCTCAACGAGGCTTGAAGCCATAACTGTGAAATGCACCAGAGGTTTGAAGGACTCTGTGGTTCTTTCTTAATTAACAATCATTTCTCCCATCCTGGTAGTCACAATAATGCTAAGTTCTTCCTGATTGCGCCCCCTATTTCAAGTCAACAGGATATTCTGAAGACCTTATCCTTTTCTCTGCAGCCTGATCACAGCACCTGTCACCAGGCTTACCTGAAAATCAATTAGCAGCTTTTGGTATTTTGGTTTTTGGATTAACACAATTTTTAGGTTTATGAGAATTGATTTACATGCTTGGCCATTAGCTTGTCTTCTTCCTCCTGAATTTATTTCACTAAAACAACCCAAGCAGCATATCACCATCTGTAGCACAACCTGAAGCTTGTGATGCTAACCTACGTACAGACTTGGCTTCTGTGGGACGTCCCACTGTTTCACCTTGTTAAAACCTGATCAGCCACTGTCCTCAGATTAGGCTTTTTATGGATAGGACTCATAATTAATTGGTTGCCTTCAAATTCCATCCATATTTACTGTTTCTGCTCCTTCTCAGGCTGCCATTCTTTATAGTCTCCACATCATTTTACTTTTTGCCTTCAAACTCTCCTCTTGAAAGTATCTTTCTTTAGAAGGGGCTTTTTCTCTGAGAGACTTTTAGACTTCCGTGCAATGCATCTACGTGCATGCTTTATTGAAAGAGTGCAACTGCTTTCACAGAGATTAAAAGCACTAAAAGCTTAACTGGAAGTTGTATCTTGGAAGCCCCCAGCACATAGCAAACATAGGCAGTCTTTTTTTACCCATCTCTCTGGAACATCATTCATTCTGAACTCTAAACTCCTCCCTCCCTGCGCGCTTCGTGTCCCTGACAATCGTTGTGCAGTGATCCTCGGCCATGGAACTGGCAAAGCATCAAGCAGAGTGCTGACCTGGAGAAAAGAAGTACAAAAGTGTGCTTCTGGTTAGGCAGCATTTTTGTCTATTCACCGGGGACGGGGCCCCTCGCTCAGTAAACACATCTTTGTTCATCTTCTCTGATTGAAGCTGATATGTCCATTGTGATGCATATTCACATTTTTTGCATGAGGAACGGGTAATAAAAGAGAAAGGATAAACACGATGCTTTAGCGGTCAGTACAGAGTTTTACTGCTGTGAAATGCACTGGATCTGGTTTTTAATGGATTTAAGCATCATGATGTTTGAATTGGAGATGCTGGTTTCACTAGACTGATCCAGAAATAGTTCTGATTGTGCACATCCAGCACTCACTGTTGACTAATGGCTTTGACAGATTTTGAGGTGGAGGGGATTTGAGTTCTATTTTTTGTCTCGTGCCTTTGGGTCTTTTTTTCTCTAGTTTTTAAAAAGAAGAAATGGTTGTTGATTTTTCAGAAACTGAACCAACAGGGCGATAACTGGACTGGAGCTTATTTGCTTCCAAATTATTTCCTTGTTAGTGTTTCTTAAATGTGTTGTCGAGTGTGGGGATTTCAGATTTAGGGCTCAGTTTAAGGTCTGTGAAAGATCCATCATATTAGGGTTCGTTAGACATAACTCAAAGCAGTGAGTGGCCAAAGTTGTCTCTGCAACATCTGGAGAAATCTATGCATGGCCCTGAGAAAGGTCAAAGACCATTCTGACAGGAAGGTCAGATAGGGTGTTACAAAAAGGGTTAAGTGCTGCCCAAATGTGTGTGTTCGTCTTTGCTCTCTAACCCTAACCCTCTAACCCTCTCACCCTAACCCCCTAACCCTCTAACCCTCTCACCCTAACCCCCTAACCCTAACCCTCTAACCCTCTCACCCGAACCCCCCTAAACCCTAACCCTCTAACCTAACCCTCTAACCCTCTAACCCTAACCCCCTAACCCCTCACCCTAACCCTCACCCTAACCCTCTCACCCTCTCACCCTAACCCTCTCACCCTAACCCTCTCACCCTAACCCTCTCACCCTAACCCTCTAATCCTAACTTCAGCCTCGGACATTCAGTACGGCCATTAATTTTATACGCAATCAGAAAGGCTTGTTCAAAATATCCCAGTTCTGGTGAGAAATTTGTGTTAAATGCATACTCGTGGAGAAATTAGATCTTTATTCAGTTTTATGCTTAAATGATAATGTGCTAAACTTCAGTGCCATAAAATAGAGTTTGTACTATTATCACTGGAGAGAAATTAAATGAAGCAGCCAAGATAAGATAATGCACTCTGGCACAATTCCATGCCTCTTATCTGAAACCAAATATTTGACCACAGCTGTGACTGTGCAGCCAATAATGATTTGATTTGCTCAGGACTGATACACATAAAATGATTCAAACACAGATGTAAACAGTAGCTGACATCTCCTCCTCTGCCTGACACAATCTAAAATGGGGAATAAACACGTTTAAATCCACAACATAAAGGTAAAGATTTTTGGACTTCTGTAGAATAAAATTCCCGGTCCTTTCAAAGAGCAGGAATTAGTTTCAGTTTGTTTTTGTAGTATTTGTAATGAAGTATATGGAGATAGAGCGTTGATAAAAAGTCATTGTTTACAGCACTTCGTGCCTGATTCAGAGTCATCCATCCATCCATCCATCCATCATCCATCCATCATCCAGAGTCATCCATCCATCCATCCATCCATCATCCATCCATCCATCATCCAGAGTCATCCATCCATCATCCAGAGTCATCCAACCATCATCCAGAGTCATCTATCTATCCATCATCCATCCATCCATCCATCCATCATCCATCCATTATCCATCATCCATCCATCCATCATCCATCCATCATCCAGAGTCATCCATCCATCCATCATCCATCCATCCATCATCCATCCAGTCATTCATCCATCCATCCATCATCATCCATCCATCATCCATCCATCCAGAGTCATCCATCCATCATCCATCCAGAGTCATCCATCATCCATCCATCCATCCAGAGTCATCCATCCACCCATCCATCCATCCAGAGTCATCCATCCATCCATCCATGGGGGTCAGGTCGTGGGGGCAGCAGCCTGAGCAGAGGGGCCCAGACTTCCCTCTCCCCAGCTACCTCTTCCAGCTCGTCCGGGGGAGTCCCCAGGCGTTCCCAGACCAGTTTAGAGACATAGTCTGTCCAACGTGTCCTGGGTCTTCCCGGGGGTCTCCTACCAGAGGGACACACCCTGAACACCTCACCAGGGAGGGGCCCAGGGGGCATCCTGACTAGATGCCCAAGCCACCTCATCTGGCTCCTCTCAACGCGGAGGAGCAGCGGCTCTACTCCGAGCTCCTCCAGGATGGCAGAGCTTCTCCCCCTCTCTAGGGGAGAGCCCAGCCACCCTACGGAGGAAGCTCATTTCAGCCGCTTGTACCCGTGATCTTGTTCTTTCGGTCATTACCCAAAGGTCATGACCATAGGTGAGGGTAGGAACGAAGATCGACCGGTAAATCTTTTCCCCCCTATGGACCGGTGCAGAGTCCGTATTACTGCGGACGCCGCACCGGTCCGCCTGTCGACCTCCCGCTCCATTCTTCCCTCACTCGTGAACAAGACCCCGAGGTACTTGAACTCCTCCACTTGGGGCAGGATCTCCTCCTTGACCCGGAGAAGGCACTCCACCTTTTTCCGGTTGAGAACCATGGCCTCGGATTTGGAGGTGCTGATTTTCATCCCAGCCGCTTCACATGCGGCGCCAAACCGATCCAGCGATCGTTGGAGGTCACGGGCCGATGACGCCAACAGGACCACATCATCTGCAAAGAGCAGAGACCCGATCCTGAGGTCACCAAACCGGACCCCCTCAACACCACGACTGCACCTAGAAATTCTGTCCATAAAAATTATGAACAGAATCGGTGACATAGGGCAGCCCTGGCGGAGACCAACCCTCACCGGAAACGAGTTCGACTTACTGCAGCAATGCGGACCAAACTCTGGCACCGATCGTACAGGGAGCGGACGCCCCGTATCAGGGGGCCCGGCACCCCACACTCTCGGAGAACCCTCCACAGGACCCCCCGAGGGACACGGTCGAATGCCTTCTCCAAGTCCACAAAACACATGTGGACTGGTTGGGCAAACTCCCATGCACCCTCGAGGACCCTGCTGAGGGTGTAGAGCTGGTCCACTGTTCCACGTCCAGGACCAAAACCACATTGCTCCTCCTGAGTCTGTGGTTTGACTATCCAGCGGACTCCTCTCCAGTACCCCTGAATAGACCTTACCAGGGAGGCTGAGGAGTGTGATCCCCCTATAGTTGGAACACACCCTCCGGTCCCCCTTCTTAAAACGGGAACCACCACCTCGGTCTGCTGATCCAGCAGCACCGCCCCCGATGTCCACGCAATGTTGCTTATTAAAATATGTTCCCATTTAAATGATAGAGTTGGTTAGACGTTATCACTGATTGTTGAATAGAAAAAAGAATTCATTTATTACATTTGAGATAAAACACAGGAAAATGACTGTAAACCAATGCAGTGTTTTACCTTCAAAGATGAAAATGTTCAGTTTTTACAGCAACAGTGAGAGCTTGGTAATACTTAGTACTTCAAATAATAATTAATAACCTGCCTGTTACTGCCATACAACTGAAAGAGGGATTTCCCATTTCTGCTCTTATTATCTGGGAAACAGACAGAAAGTTGGATTGTTACTTGTTAATGCCACCAGACAGAGATATTTCAATATAGACCCACCAAAGTTGATGATATTTATGTTTTAGGGAATGTTGGCACAGGGAGATATATTTGACTTTAGTTTGTTAATTTGGGAATTATAAGAGAGAGAATGAATCCATTTGTACTTGAGGGTGTGCAAGCAAGACTTTAGCACATTTAATAACCTGAGCATCATTTTAGTGTCGTCACAAACACGGTGAGACTGGTCGTCTTGTGTCCCTGTGAGCCATTTCAGCACACTGATTAGCTAATGTGGGACGTGCTCTTTTGCCTTGTTCACTGATTGGGTGGCACTGCTGAGGAGCACGGTGACAGACTGGCACCAGCCCACAACAGATGGTTGTGTGTTTCACTCCCAACAGCCCAGTGGCAGGGAGGAGTGGAAATAGCTCGACTGGTTCCCTCAGTGACCTGTTTAGTAGCTCCAGAGACAAAGAGAGATGTGGTTAGTTGTTAAACTGTGTTTTTCAGCCCTGTTTCCTCCCTCCTGACAGAAAGCTGTGGCCAACCTGCACACTAGACCCATGAGCTGCCTACAGGGGTCAACATTGAATTATTCCAGCCTTCTTAAATAGCCCCACCAAAATGGCATTAAGTTGTGTGGACAGAGATTATAATCAAATTTCTGCTATAAAAATCAAGATTAGATAATGGCCAAATTAAACCTTTTACATCACGTGACTGTTACAAGAACTCTACTCTTACACAAATCACAAACAAATTCCTTAAATCTTTTAAGATTACAAGATTTGAAAAATGAAAGAACATTATAAAAACTAGGACTATTTATGTAATACTCGATTTCGTCACTGCGACTGTACAGACTGCTCTCTCTGCTTTTAACACATTTCTAACTAACGAGCAGAGAGCGCATCACTGTCTACTCCATCCTTTCTTTCTTCCTTTGCCTTCCTCCCCTTTGACTTGGACTGAAAATAATTATATAATTATGATAATAGAGCAGGAGTGGCAGGAAAAGTGGGCCAGGAGGAACTCGATGGAAATGATTTATTGTGGTAAAAGCAAATCTACTATTACGTGTTATAGCACCATTAATGAATGTCTTTTGATAATGAGGATGGAAGCACTGGTCTGAAGTTTCATTCCCTGTTACTACCTACTGATTTAGTCAATATTAAATCAATAAGCTTTCGAATGATGCATGCACCAATATAAAATCACTAACTTCTAATTTGTCAGTAAATGGTGGAGTAAACAATTGTGGAACATCAAAATTCCCTTTCAAATTGTAATGGAGCTGTAAATAATGGGATCTGGGCACGTTCTGCCAATGCCATCGCTGACTCAGCTGCTTACTTTGAATTGAGACGGTTATTGTCCATTCCTGCAGAGACTGTGACAGTTTTGCTGCTTTTCCCTGAGAACGTGTCATGAAGCTGCGTTCATCATGTGTTGGTCAGGCCACTAATTCCTTTTTCTTTCTCTCTCTCCTCCACAGGCTGTGCAGCCTCACACTGAAAAAGCTTGTTGTTCTCAAGGAACTTGACAAAGAGCTGAACTCCCTGTCTATAGCTGTCAAAATACAGGTGAGTTGGTTTGTCTTCCACTTGGAATGGGACTGAAAAGCTGCAGATTTTAGGCACTGAGCTGTGGCTGTTCTTTGGAGCTTTGCATTTGCCCGATCACAGAGCCGAGACCATGATAAGACATGCTGCTAATCCTACTGATTGATATAAAAACATCCTGAGCTGCACTCTGAGACATCAACACAGGTGCTTTAAATAGCTGACTAGCGTTAGCACTCTAAGCAAGGGCAATAGTTGGATTAGATGGAATGTGCTACTAATATTGATGGTTGATGCATTTCTGTGCTGATAGATCTGCAGAACATGTGTTGTTGAATTGTGGATTCTTTTCTTACAACACACCTCTTGTACATTCTTAAAACCTTATATCAACACCAAATCCTCTATGATGCAAAATGAATCCACCCTTGATTGGATATTTCCAATCAAACCAAATAAAGGCAAAAAGGGATTTGAGCTGTCAAACATTCTTGGATTGTCAGCATCCAAGGCCACACCAAGACACATTTCAGACCTCAAATTATTATTATCTGCAAGAATTTTTCAACGTTTGGGATGAAATAGTCAGGTAAATGATATGCTTGCCCATTTACCGTTGAGCTTCTGAAAATGGTACGTAAAAATCACTGCAATTATTGAGTAATTACTGCAATCAATTAGGACTTAATTAAAATCACATGCTTGGAACTAAATCACATCTGAGGTTTGCTATTAAAACATGGTAGAGGGAAAGTAGTGCCACCTCTGTCTCATCCTACCAGAGTAACGCCACAAGTCTCTTTATCCATGAGCTGCGTTGTCTTTAGAGCGTGAAACCTCCCATTTCTGTGGGACTGCCGGAGGGCAGCCGAGCAAAGCTCTGTTCATTGTCGCTCTGGAACTGGAGCATTAAATGCAATTTCAGCAGGTTTGGTTAGAAGGACAAAAGAAATAGAGAGAGGAGCAGATGGAAGAGGAACAAGAGGCTTGTTTCCAGGATGGTTGACAAAGCCTCGTTACCATATGTCATCAGTCTCTTGAGCAGTCACCTCTCCTCTAACCCTCCTCAGACTGATGACCGCAGGAGCAGGGATGATGGGATGGCAGAAGCGTTGCTTGATACTCACGTTCAGACAATTAGAATTTTTATTATTTTACCAAAACAAATGATTGCTTGGTAAGTTTAGCAAAGAGTTGGAATTTGAGGGAGGGAGGGGTTCAAAAAGTGTCTATATTTTGTCCAGTTGGTAGTTTGGTTCCCAAGATGCCCTTTGTTGCAAGAACCTTGCTGAACTTCTTGTCTGAGGCTCTCCAGAACAAATTCATAGGTCTAAAAGTTGCGGTTGATATTCTTTCAGGGTTGTGGAGCTTAGCAGGCCTGCAATGTCCCCCAATATGGCCCCAGAGAGACGGTGTAAAAGCTTGTATCAGAGGGGTCGGTCTGTGCAGCCCCCGTTTGCCAAGTCTCTGCTAGCTGATGCATGCCAGGCAGTTTGAGAGTGTCCTGCTTTTGTGCCTTGATTCATTGTGCTGATCATCAAGTAGAGAAAAGAGTACATCTTAGTCCTCTTTGTGGGAGACATGTTTTTTGAAAAGGTCAAAGTCAGGCAGAGATTTAGTCCTTTTTCTCTGTATTATCCACAAACACATCAGTTGCCCAGGGAAACACTCACAAAGTTCTCCTAATTGCAAATCTTGCCACAGTCTATTTATTAGAAGCTTTCGAAGTATTTTATGCATAGATTAGTTTGTCTTTTTTTATTTCCTCACAAGTGAAATGCAATAAGATGTGTATCCAGTTTGTCCGAGGAGATTCCTGATGAACCCGGAGGAAATCAGCAAAACAGAAGAATTTAAAGGGGCAATACTCTTCCTCCACCTCAAACCTCTTTTCACCTTCTCTGGAATCTGTTACTTTTCTTTTGTGCCTCTATTCTACATTTTCATTGTAACAGGAAGTTGAAGAGAGAAGGGACTGTGGCAGAGTGGTTTAAGCATGTTTTAGCCACTCCCACTAACTGGTTACCATTTTACAGTTGTATTTATGTAGACCGTACAAAATGGACCTTACAAACCTTATTGGGTGGGGAAACAGCAATGAAAATTGTTTCTGTAAATATAAGTGGGATTTTTGAAGGGGCTGCTGAGCTGGTTGCTTGGCAACCGTGTTATGGGAAAAAAGACAAACATCAATTGGTCTCGACCAAGAAATTTTTGTGTATTAATCTGTGAGTTGGCAAGTGCATGAAGACTTGATTAGTTTTCATGAATTTTTTTATATTGTTCTTCAGGAGGAAAAGGTGTTTTTCACAGAACTGCAAGAAAAATTATTTTCCAAAAATTCCAAAACCATATCTCTTGCCATCATGAGTTTTTTCCCCACTGGGATTCTCTGTCTACAACTGGGAATGATGCCATTAGTGCTTTGCTGTTCATGATTTACTGTTAAGCATCCTATTATCCAACAGTTTTCTCAGAAAGAAGTAGAGTGTTATCGATGGAGCAGGGGTGTCTCCTCGAACCCGAACCCTCTAACCCTCTAACCCTAACCCATAACCCTGACCCCTAACCCTCTAACCCTAACCTTCCTCCAACCCTCTAACCCTAACCTCCTCTAACCCTAACCTTCCTCTAACCCTGACCCTCTAACCCTAACCTTCCTCCAACCCTCTAACCCTAACCTTCTAACCCTCTAACCCTAGCCCTCTAACCCTAACCTTCCTCCAACCCTCTAACCCTAACCCTCCTCTAACCCTAACCTTCCCCTAACCCTGACCCTCTAACCCTAACCTTCTTCCAACCCTCTAACCCTAACCCTCTAACCCTAACCCTAACCCTCTAACCTCTAACCCTAACCCTAACCTTCCCCTAACCCTAACCTTCCTCTAACCCTCTAACCCTAACCCTAACCTTCCTCTAACCGTAACCCTAACCTTCCTCTAACCCTGACCCTCTAACCCTAACCTTCCCCTAACCCTAACCCTCTAACCCTAACCCTAACCTTCCCCTAACCCTAACCCTAACCTTCTCTAACCCTAACCCTCTAACCCTAACCCTAACCTTCCTCTAACCCTAACTCTCTAACCCTAACCCTAACCTGCTGGTTTACAAGCATAAAACACAAACTGGTTTCTCCCCATTTCCAGATTCTGTGCTCTCCTCGCTCTCATATCATTGTTTCTTGCTCTCTCTCTCTCTCTCTGTCTCTCTCTCTCTCCTCTCTCGCTCTCTCTCTCTCTCATATCATTGTCTCTCGCTCTCTCTCTCTCCTCTCTGTCTCGCTCTCTTCTCTCGCTCTCTCTCTCTCTCATATCATTGTCTCTCGCTCTCTCTCTCTCTCTATATCATTGTCTCTTGCTCTCTCTCTCTCCTCTCTGTCTCTCTCTCCTCTCTCTCTCTCTCTCTCTCTCTCTCTCTCATATCATTGTCTCTTGCTCTCTCTCTCTCTCCTCTCTGTCTCTCTCTCTCATATCATTGTCTCTCTCTCTCTCTCTCCTCTCTCTCTCTCATATCATTGTCTCTCTCTCTCCTCTCTCGCTCTCTCTCTCTAGCTTTGGTTCTCTCATGACATATCTATCTAATTAAGACTGTATTAAGTCCCACTGGTTTATGCTTACAGTCACTGAAGAACCCCAATAACGTTCTTCTTTTATGGCATCTGCAGCAGATTCCTGGCAGATCATTACTGCCCCCAACAGGTGGGTTATGTGACTTAATTAAATGTGATCGATCATGGAATCTCTTGCCCACGTTTTAACTTGCCACTGTGGCTTGTGGGCTAATCAAATTCACCCACCCCTTCATAAATGTATCTGCATTTAGCCAGAATAACATGTTGAATCTGAGAAACTTTCAGCCACAATATTGTCCAAAAATTAGCCGCTAATTCATTGAAGATGAATAAAGTTACCACCCATCAGTTCTTTACAACAGCCAGGATGGCTTTGCTAGACCTTTATGGACACACATCCACCCATTTCTGAATTAATGCAAAGTTTGAAAGGTTATTACCAAACAAGCTGAGTACAGTACTATCCAACATTTGATAGAGCTGACAAAGATTCTTCCTTGGTGTTCAACAGTTGAATAACTCTGGTTTTTATGTCTTGATGATCTCATTTTCCCTTTGTATGAACAATGGCAATCAAATTTTCCATTTGGCCTTCAATTCTGTTTTCAGGATGGTTTCCTGCTCCTGACTTCTTAAAGTCTCAGTTGTGGTTTTCGTCAGTTACTTTCTTGACTTCTTTTATGTCTAAGAAATAGGACTACTTATACTCTTATACAGCACATAAGTGGCTTGTTCAGGAGCTACGATTTCAAGGAAAATGAACTGTTGGCTTTCTGGTTTTGTTTTTGACTGCAGGCCATCATTAGCAACCAAACAAAAATGATTAAACATGATTATTTTTTTTACATTTAATCTTTTTACTGTGTTGGTTGGTTTGAACATGGTTAGATACTTCTATGTAAAAAGGTGGATGCCACATATAAATAATTTTGTAGTTCCTGTAGTGTTCCTCTGATCCCTAATCAAGACTGAAATTGTGCTTTAGAACATGGCTTGTTTGTCTTTAGACAGAGCGGTTGGCTAAAAATTCTGTCAATGTGCAACTATTTATTGTCCAACTCTACGATACTTTTGGCTGTGATCCACCCGTGATCATTGTAATCTTCTTGCTTCACAGCTTCTGAAAGAAGTTTGTGTTTTTATTATATATATCATATCTAACCTGTTTTTCAGAGCCTTAGAGTAAAAAACAAAACAAAAAAACACCACATAAATGTTAATGCAGCAGGTCACGGTTATATCCTTAAATTTAGGACTGTATGTATTAACCGTGATGGTCATAGGCGACTAGTTCATCCTGTTTTAAGATTTAGCGGTGCTGATGATAAAGTGTCTTAGCAAAGGATCCAGTGTCTTAGCAAATGCATTGGATTATTGAAGGGTGAGCTCGAAACTGGATACCTTTCCCCTCCTTGGCAGATGTATTGAATACCTGAACTAAAAATGACTTGGTAAATACTGGAAATTATGATATCTGTCATCCTCACTTCAACCCAGAAATCAAAGCATTAAAGAGCTGTTTCTGTTGATGTGGCCACACTTTGATTTCCTGTCTGATCTAAAAAAAAAAAGGATTAATCATGATTCAGCTATTGAATTGCAAACATGGTACAGACTGAATCAGATCATCTCAAGACACACCCTCTGTCCTTAACCCCCTAACCCTCTAACCCTAACCCCCTAACCCTAACTCTCTGTCCCTAACCCTCTAACCCTCTGTCCATAACCACCTAACCCTAACCCTAACTCTCTGTCCCTAACCCACTAACTCTTACCCTCTGTCCTTAACATTTGGATAAGGCTTTGATGATCCAAGGCATTTTAATCTGCTTGATGTTTTGCTAAAACATTAGGCCACGCCCCCAAATTAGCTTTGCTGACGAATCTCCCTCAACTCCAGTCGTCTACCTTATATAATAAAGTTAATTTTAGTTTTGATCTGTAGCTTCAAACTGGTTCTAAAGTGCCAAATGTGCAAAACAGACCAAATATGCACACTGGCTTCACTGTCCTAAAATAATAGTGCTTTAACTTTACTTTCTTCCAGGGTTCTAAACGTCTGCTGAGATCCAATGAGTATGTCCTCCCACCCAGTGGACTGATGGAGACGGATCTCGAGCTCACATTCTCACTACAGGCAAGAACTTTTGAAATCTTTCTTTGTACTTTTGCACTTGTGTGGCAGTTTTGTGACAAGCAGGGGGGATGTGGCCTTTATGTGGAGAGTTGGTACTAAATGTACGCTCAAAAACAGTGAGGTGGAGTCAGACAAATTACTAAAAGGGCGAAACTGCTTCTGAAAAAACTTATATTAAAGCTGCAACTGACAAAACTGGGAAATATTAGCTACAGAAGGGTTAGGGTTAACCCTAACCTTTTCCTCAGTCTGTAATAGAGGACACATGGCAGGTTCCCAAATGTTCTCTCATCAAGTAACTAAACACTAAAGTCTCCATCTGGTTTTTCTGTGTGCCTCTGCAAGGCGTGCAGATTAGGATCTAGCTAGCCGGGCACTAAAACAAGAACTGCTTGGACAAAATGTGCAACTAAGAGGAGTTTACCGTTTTATCGCAAATTTGTGGCTACTACACTGTCTAAAAAAATCCCCAAAAAACTCCCAAATCCTTGTTTCTAGCACCCCAGAAAACATGGCTTATTAATTTCAACTTGTTTTTTTCCCCACATCATGTAGCATCATGTAATAATATCAGTCTTGAAAAGTTGTGCAAGTCTGCATTTGAAATCAGGCTGGTATTCTGTTTTTGATCACCTTAATGTGTGTGGCTAAGGGAGGGGCGCTCTTGAATAGGTATTGAATTGGGTTAGTGGTGTGTTTAGGCCTACAGAGAGACTGTAGGTGGCGTTCTGAGGGCAGCGACACGCCACAGACAGAGGCACGCTCGTTCCTTGGTTCATCTTAATGTCCATGCATGATGCGGTCTGCATTGTTAAACCACCTCTATTTTTTTGGTGTAACTTCCAGTACCCACATTTTCTGAAGAGAGATGCCAACAGACTGCAGATTATGCTGCAGAGGAGGAAACGCTACAAGAATCGAACCATCCTTGGCTACAAGACTTTGGCTGTCGGAGTCATCAACATGGCTGAGGTAGACTATCGTGGCTCCTGCGGGATGTTTCCTTCTGTTCACTCATTCTTTTCCTGTTTCTCTTTAGCCCTTCATTTCTCCTGAGACTTCTGAGAATCCCATCAGTCATATTCTCTGGTACACTTACAGTGATTGACATGGTTGTTGATTTCTTTGTGCTGTTTAGCAGTTGCCGTACAGGAGATTCACACTCATCACACAAACCCGTCTGTGAGATTATGGGCCATCTGTGGTTGGGACTGGCTTCAGACACACAGCACAGTTCACCATGCTATGATGAAGTGATGGAATAGAAGATTATTAAAAGTCCCCCTGTACAGGCTTCTTATATGATATACAGTATGTTTTACGTATATCGGTTGGCAACATGCTTCGGCGATTTAATGCTATCCAAAGTTGCGACATAGTCACTTGCACACTTGTTCATTCCTTAATTGTAAATTCTAAACATTGAAACTTCCTGCTGTTATTGTTGTTCTTCTGTGGGTTCTTTAATTGCAGCACAGTAGACAAAAGTGTGTTTCTCCTTCGTTGAACTGACAGATGACCGATCCCGGGGGTGTTGGGGATCAGAACTAATGCAAGCTTGGAAATATTGATTTACAGAGTTACAAATTGTTGACAGGATTTTTTTTAACCTCATTTTAGCAATAATAGACCTTGTGTTCAGAAGGTACCTGTCTGCGTGTTCATGCCAGAAGCGACACAGTACCAGAAGTTGTCTTTTTAAAATGCTACCCAGAATTTAGTAAAAATAAAAAGGATCAAAAATACATTGGCCAAATGAATCACAATTAAAATACAATCATAAACCAGAATCAGTCGACTGGAACATAAGTCGCCACTGCACCAGTTCTAATACTCAAATCAGGAATGTTCTCTGAGATAAATTTATGAAAAGGTGCCTCCTATATATATATAGATAGATATATAGATATAGATAGTAGATATATCTATAGATAGATAGATAGATAGATAGATAGATAGAGATATATATCTATATATATATATATATACTGTAGATATATATCTATATATCTACAGTGTATATATATAAAACTCATCTTGAGCAGTCAGTGCACCGAAGATGATTAAATAATGAGTAGGTTCAGTGTCTAACTGAGAAAATCACATGTTTACATCAATCATAGCTATAATACAGACTCTTTCCAAAAATAATTGCAAATCATGGAAAAGTTTATTCATTTCCATAATTCCATTGAAAAGGTTACATTTTACATAATTTGGGCTTCCAGATCATAAAACCCACGGAAACAGGAATTCACAACATTTAGAGCACTGAAGAAATCAGGCAAACATTTTCAGGGTTAGGGTGACGCAGTCATGACGAATGTGTCACACACAAATCATCGACGAAACTCAAAACACCTGCACAGGATTCCCCATTAAATTGGTTCAGTTTGGTTCAATATGGGGAAGACGGCAGACTTGACAACTGGCCAGAAGAGTCATCGATGCCCTCCATGTGATGGGTTAGCCACAAAAGGTCCTAGCTAAGGAGGCTAGCTGTTCAGAGTGCTGTGTCCAAGCATGCCAATAGAAAGTAGTGGCAGGAGAAGATGCAGCAGCATACGAGATGACCGTGGGCTTCAGTGGATTACCAAACCGAGAAGATTCAAGAATCTGGCAGAGATTGAGGGTGGAATGAGGCGAGAGTCACATCATTTGGGGTGCGATGTCTGGTGCAGGTGTTGGTAACCTCTTAGATCCAAGGTCACCGCACCAGTCTATCAGAATGTTTTAGAGGACCTTATGATGTCTTCTGCTGAGAATCTGCATGGAGATGCAGATTTCATCTTCCAGCAGGACCTGGCCCCTGCCCATATTGCCCGAAGCACCAAACTGGGTTTTATTGCCATCACAGTGCTTGACTGGCCAGTCATCTCTTTTCTGGAACCCCTTTGAGAATCTATGGGTTATTATCAAGAGGAAAACGAGGGGCAGCAGACCCAAAAACCAAGAGCTGACATGAAGCAGGAGGAATCTGGGCTTCTGTAACTCCCCGTGATGCCAGAGGCTGATGGCCTCGGTGCCACGGTGATTAAGGCAAAGGGATTCCCAACCAAGTATGGAACATTCACATATCATTTAGAAAGTACCATATTTTGATTGATTTGATGTGATCCTAATTTCTTTTTGTATCTGCAAAAACTGAGAAGTAAAAGGGGATTTCTTCAGTTTTCAAATTGAATTTGAATTCCTGTTTTGATGGAGTTTCTGAGCTGGAAGGAATTGATATACTTGTTTCAATTGTGGGTCCTGTAATCTATAAAAGTTTAACTTTTTTAATGGAATTATGGAAATGAATAAACTTTTCCATAATATACATTTTTTTTGTAAAGGGTCTGTATAAGTTGATTATATGAGGGGCCATTAAGTAAAACTTTATTAATACACACAGACAGGGTCTATACAATAGGGTGATCAAGGGTTAGGGTTAGTTAGAGTTAGGGTTAGTTATATCTTTAGCATTGAATTTTTTAACCCTTTGAAATCAATTGCTGTGATGAGGTAATTGAATAGATTTGAATCGAGCACAGTTTCAGCTGAAAGTTGTAGCTATTATTGCCCAGGCCAAAGATAATCTCAAGCAGGAGCCCCAGGATAAAAGTTGATAGAAAATAAGGTGAAGGCATTATTACATTTACATTTATTACATTTTAAAATGCTGTTTTACTGCTTTAGTGATTACTAGCAACAACCCATAGACTTCTATGAATAAATCTGGTTTTAACATTATTATATCTTGTTGTTCTGGGTAGTTAAGTGTCAAACCCTGTAGTGCAGACCCTTATGTGCTCTTATTTTGAGGCTATTGCAGTTTAATGTGGGAGAACGTTACCTATTGGACTTCCAGCTTCCACGCCTAATGGGTCATTTCTCTGGGATGTGATTCATTAAAGCTAGTGCACCTTAGATAGAACTCATTTCAATACTGCTATGTTTTCTGACTGATATAGTAACGTGGACCTGGACCGTTTAGCAATTTGCAAATAAAATTTCATTTGATGATAAAAACGCTTGGAGGCGGTAAATCTCTCTCCAGATAAAAGAACATCTAACAATGACAGTTCTGTGTTGGATTGTATTAGTTTGGTTAGAAAAATGCATCCTTCTACTCTGTCACAGAAATATTGTTTGTGTCCTGTTTCTGGAAACTTGAAAAAAAGATTAACTGTTAGTTCTAAAGTCAGTGCCTGGTCCTGTTAACCCTCCTGTTGTTCAGGTGATGCAACACCCCACAGACGGAGGACAGATTCTGGGTCTCCATAGTAACGTGAAGGAGGCTCCAGTACGTGTGGCAGAGATCAGCGTGTACTCGCTGTCCAGCCAACCCATCGACCACGAGGACGGCAGTGGCCAGGCTGGCCGTAAGACCAAAACCTCAGGTGGGGGCTCACTTCTCCCAGATCGGTCCAGATCAGTTTTAGGATCTTCACTTTTCTCTGCTGATTCTGGCCAGAGAGAGACTCCACACCCTTTATCCTGACGTGTTCATCGTTCTGGATGGAATTAAGGAGGCCCTTCAAGTCCAAAACACAACAAATGACCTCATAAATAGACTTCTGAATAGATGTCATTGGGAGGGGAGAGAAGATGCTTATCTTTGTCATCCAACCCCTGCAACACATGCAGAAATGTGTCCTGGCTGATCTAAAGATCAAAAAGAAACGATACCACATCACAAACAGAAAGTGACCATGACAACTGAATCTTAAGATGAAATGGGGTTGATGTGACTTACAGTCAATGACTGTATAATAGAATTACAGTAGTGTTGTCAAAAATGGTGACTGATGGAGTCACATTGAGTATAAATACCAATATGAAATTAGGTATCATTTTCTAAACAAATGGCACATTTGGCACATATTCTAGTTTTGATAATGAACATTTTTATCACTCCTATGTTAATATTTAATGTAATTTTAAACTTTATGGTGTTGCACTTGAATTCCTCTCATATGATATTCAGTCTCTTTGCTCCATCTTTACAAGTTACTTTTTCTTCTAATGCCTCCCTCAGACCGTTCCCCAGACCTGGATAACTATTCCGAAGAGGATGATGACAGCTATTCGTCGGAGCAGGAGGCCAGTGATGACGCGGTTCACGGCCCGGTCGGTGGCAGAATGATGCACACCTGTACACACCTGAGAATGAAAGAAATTTAAATAATTCATCAATGCGCATGTTGTTGCAAGCAGCCATAATTCAGAAGTGACAAATTCTTAACTAGAGGAATACGCCATTAGTATGATCATGTTTTCTGTTTTTAAAAGATAAACAATATTAAGAAATGTGAAGTCATTTTGGTATTCAGAGAATACTTAATATCCTCTGTTTCAGGATCTTTATGATGAAGACGACGAGGTCAGGAAGCCGAAGAAACCCCGGAGAAAAATGATCCGAACCACCTCTATGACCAGAGTTAGTAGTCCTGCTGTGCTCGTGTTTGACAATCATTGACTATAACATGAACTTAACCTTAAATGATGAAGGCTGTGAGTTCCCTGGGCTGTTTCTAACTGGCTGTTTCTAACTGGCTCTTTCTAATGAAGCTCCACTGGAGCGATACTGGTTTTATTGGCCTGAGCCTTAATTTTGACATTTAGTTTCCTTTGCTGCAGGAGGGCCTTTTTTCTCTTAATTATTCTTTGTGTTTATTTTTGTGACAGCAACCTAATTTCAAGCAGAAATTTGTGGCCTTGCTGAAGAGGTTCAAAGTAACAGATGAGGTAAGGTGGAAAAAAAGAATGACCAGTTTCACTTTCAAAATAACAATATAGTCAATTTTAACACATAATGGTGAAATAATGACATTGCTACATCACTGCCACCTCATTCATGACCAAACTGATGTCATGAATATATGTTCATTGCATTTTCATTGTACCACTTAAGACTCCACTAATTATTCTAAGCTCCAAATTGCCCCCTAACCCTCATTTGTGTTGACTGTCTAATAACTGCCCATACAGCACATGCTCACACATCTAAACACAAAAGGTGATGATTTGTTCTGCATTTTTGCAATTCCATTTCCATTTATGTCTTATTTCTCAAGAGACCCATGTGTCTGTATTAATGGTGATGTCGTTTTGCTTACAAAAGTCTCCAGGCTGTTTGTGCTGAACCTTGCTGGCTGCTTCCTGAAGCTCCAGGTGGCCTGGTGATCTTTTATCACATTTGCCGCCTGTAATCCGCTCCTGGCTGGACATTGTGCAGGGCTACAGCTCTATAAATACACATCCGGGAGGAGGAGAGGAGACAGACAGACAGACTGTGTTTGTCTGCTTCCTGCCAGCTTCTGCACTTGCAGAGTGGTATTTAACACCTGAATAATCTAAGGCAGTCAGTCTCAACATTATACACAATCAACTGTGCACCTCAGCTCTCTCCTAACATTTGCCTCTTAATTGGCCTGTGTGGCAGTAATGTAGCAATGTATTTATAGCATTTCTAGCAGCCTTCAGTCTAGTCAGTAATTCCTAGAGTTCCTATAGCCATTGCATAAGTGATTGGTTAATGCACAGTAGTAGATGCTCGCTACACTTTTAACCCATGAGCATGATCACCAACCCCTACATTACCCTAATTATGTCTCTCTGGTTTGGCAGGTTCTGGACTCTGACCCGGTAGACCAGACCCAAGAAGTGGAGGAGGATCTGGATTTGTTGTACGACAGTCTGGAGGTGTACAACCAGAGCGACAGTGGGCCTGAGGTGGAGGATAATGAGAGTGTCCTGAGCACGCCCAAGCCCAAACTTAAGTATGGGTCTGAAACTATTGATTTAGTGTTTATATTAATAAGTGCAAATTTGTGACTTAGTTTTGGTGAAGATTTGGTTCTTTTGTCTGCATTTCCGTAAGGTTCTATGCTTCTAATCTGAAAATATTTTGCAGGACTTATTTTTAATTAAATTTGGGTTGTGGCTTGAATATGACTTAAGAGTGAGGCGAGTCCATTGGATCTGAAGTCACACTTTCAAAAAATAAAATACACCCTTTCCTGCAGGTTTGCCCCTCTCACATTACATTTTTTCCTTGGAGCCTTTATCAACTTCATGAACAGATTCTTTTACGTTGAGAGCTGGTGGATTTTTATACATGTAAAAACATCACATATAATGAACTTCTAAAATTTACTGAAATTACTAAAGCAGGATCAAAATAGACGAGCTGGCTTGTATAATTTTACGCAGAACACTTTTTATATGAAATTAATGACATATCTTCGTACGGTCAAAGACTATTCGGTAATGTAGTTTATGTGTTTTTGCAAGATGCTATGAAGTGTGTGTGGGTGTGTGTGTGTGTGGGGGGGGGGGATTTGTAAACTCATTAGTCCAAATATTTTTCTGCTTTCAGGCCGTTTTTTGAAGGGATGTCACATTCTAGTTCCCAGACGGAAATTGGCAGCATACACAGCCAAAAAAGCCAGCAACGAGAGCTGTCCTGTCCTGTGAGTTGACCCTCGTCCCCATATTACCAAACTCATCTGTTTTTTTTCTTTTTAAACCCTCTGTGAACTCCTTACCTTCAGCCTCTCAATTACTAAGGATTTTGTTTTAGTAAATGCAAAGGAATTTCCCTGAGGTGTTGTTTTGCATGTGTGGTAGTCGTCTGTGTTTTTTGTAGTTCACAGACTCCCTCCCAAGAGACCATGATACTACAAACCAGATATTCTGAGCATGAATGCAATGTAGGTCACCATTCTCTTCACCGGCATACTCAGATGGGGGGAGGGTTGGGCTGTCCAGTCCATGCCCTCCTCACCCCATCGCTCCTACAGTATTTATAGCAAGTGACACTGTATGACCTCTCCTCCACCATCAATACACACAGATATGCTCCCATGCCCCGGGGAGGCTGCACTGAGGAATGTCCTAACTCTGCTCCAAAGATTTATGGTTTGGGGGCCGGGGAGTACAAGGGAGCGACATGGCGAGAGAAGCAATTGTTGTTCCATTTCAGGCTCTAGTAAAATATGCTGAAGCATTTTCCACCCTCACGTTTGTCCATTTTGCTCAAGAGATATCTCCAGTGGATCTTCATGAAAAGCTTTTGAAGGACAAAATCTCTGATGTAATAATATAGTGAATTAAGAATGCATTGTCATTCTTTTAGAGTTGATTTCTCCTGACAGACAAATCAAGAATGAGATTGCATGAGTCTGTTATCAGCAATCCTGTCATTTATGCCTAAATCCTGTCTAAATTTTTGTGTTTTTGTTTGCTTGTAGACTGGGGATTTTCTGACGGTGGACAGATGTAAAGTGCAGGGGACGCGGCATCCAGATGACGGCATCACCGATGCCACCACGGTATGTTTTTGCACTTGATAAATCCCCATTAATCTGTTTTTTCGACAGTTTTCTTTTCCAAACTCCTGCTGCCTGTCTTCATTTGTGCTCCCTTTCCTAGTGAGGGTTTTTAGACATTTTCCATGAACAAAAAAACAAAGAGTGTAAGCATAATTTAGATCACAGATAAGCAACTTAAACCCAAAGAGGTCCAGTCAGGGAAAATGTATTAAAGTAAATGCCCAGAACATCATTTAGAATTTTTGTTAATGTCCTATTTGCTTTACTAGTTGTATCAAAGAAATAAATAAACATTTTAAGTACCGTATTTCTGCAACCTTAAGGCGCACCGTATTAAAAGGCTCAGTCTCAGTTACAGGTGCTATTTCTGTATTTAACATATACATAAGGTGCACCGGATTATAGGGCGCAGGCGTGGTAGAACATACCGGTACGCTGGCTTAAAACGTGCACGCTAGCATGTGTGTTTAAAAAGGCAGCGGAAGCAAAACTGAGTTCAGTTGGACTTTATTGAAGTTCAGCTTCGTCTTCTTGACTTGGCGAAGCTCGTTTTCCTGCTTCCTCCACTTGTGAACCATGGATTTGCTGATCTTGAACTCTCTCACGGTGCAGACACACACCGCACTATAAGGGTTAGGGTTACATAAGGGTTAGGGTTAGGGTTACATAAGGGTTAGGGTTAGGGTTACATTAGGTTAGGTTACATAAGGGTTAGGGTTAGGTTACATTAGGGTTAGGGTTACATTAGGGTTAGGGTTACATAGGGTTAGGGTTACATTAGGGTTACGTTAGGGTTATGGTTAGGGTCGCTGCATGAAAGGGTTATGTGTTGGCTGAGGAATGGCTTCATTCTTTTAATTTCCTGGTCTTACCCCGAGATTACGGCATTCGTCAGAAAAGGTGCGCATGGTAAATTTCAAGTAAGAGGATACTTCACATTTAAATAAGATCTGGTCCCATACATTATCGCTCCCCCCCGTTAGTGACCCCTGTTTTAGGGCAAGCATGCGAAACTGCACCTCCGTTATAAATCAGCAAAGGAAGACGACCTGGAAATGTTGAGGACTGGGAAGAGTCATTAGTGTCCTCACACTACTTTCATCACTAAACAGCACAAATATTAATGAATTTCATCTGCTATTGAGGCTTGCATTGTTTTCTAGAGATCTAACCTTTAAAGAGTTTTTTTTAATGAAGACAGTCCTTTCACCACAACTGCTGATGTTCAGGAGTGTCTCCGAAGGTTTATCTGATGTGATGGGTTGTTGGGTTGTCTCAGCAGAATTGTCCTTCCCGTCCGTTCATCTTTGCTCTCACCTTTTGTGGTTCAGGAGGTGGAGCCAGACGACAGCGGGCCAGTGCCTGGAGAGGTGAGCAGCTGGGATGTCAACGCTGAACGTCCAACCAGCACCGTTGCCAAGCTCTGCAAAACTGAATCCCAAAACCACATGTCTCCCAGGTGACCGCAGATCTGGAACCAAGATAGTGTGATTATGTTTTTAATAACACTTCTCATTTGTTCCATAGTAAAATCGAGAGCAGGATGCAGAGACGTCCGCGCAGCACCTCCATGAAAGACCGACAGAACTCTAAAGCCCAGAGTGACAGAACCAGCAGTATGGAGAGCGAGTGCTCTCCAGACTCACGACTCATTGCACAGGTAATGTGTTACCCCATTTTTTTTAAAGTTTTATGAGTGTTGCCTTAAATGTTTGGAGCATGGTGTCCCTGTGTAATTATAAATCTGTCTTTATTGGTACATTTACAGGATATATGCTATGTATATCTCAAGTGTTTGATTTGATGCTTAACATCCTGAAAAGTCTCAATCTGATCCAATATGCAAGGTTTTTTTTTCATTAGTACTATAAATAAATGCAAACATCTAGCAGTTGGTAGCTGCAGCAACATTGGTAAAACTATTTATGAAGTCACCTTTGAACAGCAGGTGACATGAAAATGTTTTTAGAGACTAAAATGTTCTTGGCTGAAATGGCTGAAAATATTGAGCATCAGGACAGATTTGAGACATTTGGCGGGTTTATATCCACTTCTTTTTATGCCATACTATGTATTTATGATGTAATCATAAATATACTTGTGATGGAGGTGCAGGTCCAGAGATGATGCGATGATACCTAAATTCAGTAGGATGTTATCGACTCACCTTCATGACACGTGCACGCTTTGTCTCTGTTCTACTGTCTAATGTGTCTCAAAGGTTCCTCGGAAATCTGTGTACGACCAGCTGAACCAGATCTTGATATCGGACGAACGCCTACCAGAGAGCATTATTCTCATCAACACCATGGAGTGGCAGGGACAGGTGTGGCTTTTTCTTTACATGGTTCCTTAACACTTATGTCATCTCCACTTTGGCTTTCACCATGACATCAGCTTTATTATCGACTATGAAAAGTCCTGGTCGATAATAAAACTTGTTTCTCTTGTTATTTTGCAGTATGTAGCTGAGTTACTCCATGAACAGGCCCAGCCCATTGTGTCCACCTGCTCTGTTGCTGATGTTCAAGCCGCTTTCAACACTATTGTAACACGGATCCAGAGATTGTGAGTCACTGCATTCAAAATCTTTATTTTTCAACTATGTTTATGGTGGTCGATTGCCAGAGAATTCCAGGAAATGTTCCCCCAAACTTTGAGAGTGTTCTTTTACCTGGTTTCTTAAGTCTTCCTCAGTTCAGTTCTATTTTGGGATCCATCCACTTACCCAGGCCTTCTAACTTCTGTTAATCATTGCTGTTGCTACCTGACTAGAAGATTCTTCAAAGGGAGTCACTAAGAAATGGACATGGGCATTAAACCCAACAGGAGTCTGACTGAGTTGGAATGATGCGAATAACAGTGTGTTCAAAAATCTTAATCTTTTGGGGGGGGGGTTGAATGACGACCAGGAACAATATGAAGGTGCTTATAGGCATGAGACTTGGACAGGATCATTGTCATTCAAGCATCTCTCCCTTCTTCATTACCTTTGGCTAATGTGTCTGCCCTCTACTCTAACCCTGATGAATTCAGGATTGTAACAAAGAGTGTAGACATTAATTATGACAAACCGGTTTCTTCTTTGATCCTTTTCTCTTTATATTAAAACCTGTAGCTGTAACTGCAATGCACAGACGCCCCCAACAATGAAAGTGGCGGTGGCAGGTGATCAGAGCTACCTCAGCACCATTCTGAGGTTCTTTGTGGAACAGCTGGCCAACAAGACGCCTGACTGGCTTACTTACATACGCTTCCTGGTAATCCCTATAGGTAAATCAACCATGATTATTGCAAACACACCCCTCCTGCAGCTTGTGCTTTAAACAGAACTGTACATTATGTTCTTTCTGCTTTCTTACTTAGGTTCCCATCCCCTGGCCAAGTACGTGGCCTCCTTTGACAGCAAGTTCAACAGCATTTTTATGGACTCTGCATGGAGGGAGCTGTTCTGCAGGACAGAGCGGCCGACCTCGGGTAGGGAATCATGTCTCTGGCGTCAGGCTATAAAGCAGGTCTGTCATCTTTAAAAAGAGGTCAAATCAAGGGTCCTGCGCTGGTGGATGAGGAAGTGATTTCATCCACCTGCAACAAACAGCTCCAGTCTGATTTAAGTCTGAATTTCTCTTCCTAAAAGGAGAGATTCATCTGTCTCTTTTATATTGTATCACATTGTGATAGCTTTGAAGGGCATTAACATTTGCCATATACAATAAAATATTAATCTGAAGAGCAGAAGCAGAATGTTTTTTGTAATTAATCAGCCTAATTTAAGACTCTTTTGGTGAATTGAAGCTTTTTGTGCCAGCAAATTTCAGTTCTATTTTTAGACTGCGACACACAGCACACGCTTCCTTTGGTTTCATCCAGCTTTCCCCATTTTAAGATGGCGACCTCCTTCTCTCTTCTGCACAGTCTTCTTGTGATATGCTAAACGTGAAAAAAGGGGGAAAAAATGCTTCAAATATTTTACAGCGTCTTTCTCTCTGCAGAAAGCATCGATGTAGCCGGACGAGTTGTTCAGTATCTCGCAGGTGCCAACATCTCGCACCAGTTCCCCATCTCAGAGGCCATGCTCACCTACAAACAAAAGAGGTAAAGCCACAGTGGTCATCGCTGTTTATTAAATGTGTATACATGTGATTATGTGCTTTTTAATTCATGATTGTGTTGAAATATTTACTTTGTATTTTGAAGCATGATCTCTGGAGTATGTGCATGTGATTAAAAAGACAAATGTTGATTTTAGTGATGTTGTTACTCCCTGGAACTGGCAGGTTCTGGTCCACTTTAAGCTTGTATTTTTAATAATAAGGGTAAATGCATACGTCAGTGCAGTCCTATAGCATCAGCAGGCACACACAGTGTGTGCATTTGTTTCCTGTCTGTCTGAACATTTCCCCTTATTGTAAAACTGGCTTCCTTTTGCTCACAAGTCTTTAGTACAGCTCAGTTTTAACGCTGATGCATTCCTCCCTCCCCTTTCCTCTTTGATTTGCATTCAAGGAAAAGGAGTTTGTATTTTGATTTTTACATCAGGTATCTAATTCAATTCATTTTCTTTGGCCTTTCCTTCCATTTCCTTGATGTGACTTTAGCGTTTCCTTTTTCACACTCGGCACCCACAGTAACCTCACTTCACACTCCGCCCTGACAGTTTGTGCCTTTGGTTTGGTGTGAGTTTTGGATCTTGCTCTGTCTTGTGTGTGAAGATTTGCCTAACAGCCTTTAACCGTAAATGTGGAATGCTAACCTTGCATGCAGAAATGACACACAATTTGTTAGTAATAGAAGTCATGTGACCATAGTCAATCAAACTGCTAAAATATTTACCCCCAGATCAGCGCAATCTATTTTGCTTATTGTTAATTATTTTGCCTTAATAACTTGCTATTTGTTCTCCATAGTGCACAATAATTGCTTTTGAAAGACCTCATTGCAAAATTTTCAAATTTACATGAAATGACTTTAAAATGTTTTTTAATTTTGTGACTTCACAACGTCACTATTGGTTTTCAGCATTTGTGTTTAGTTAAACCAGTATAATCATGTAGAGTTCTTGCTGAGAAAAATCTCCACTTCTAGACATGAAACATCTCTTAACCTTAATATTAAACTACGGTGCTAATGTCCGGGGTGTTTAGAGCCGCTGGTACAGAAGCCATCCATCCAGCCTATTTGGCTGCTGGTTTTTGGAGTCTGCATTTAGTTCTTTACTTTGTTGACTCGACAAAGAGGTGTCTTTTTTCTTATTCTGATAGAGGAGTACTTATTGTTGATTGGCTGACATGTTCCCATGAGCAGACAGCTGTCAGTTAATGAGAGTTGGAGCATAAATGATGTTCCGTTACTCCAGCTCATCACAAAGACCCCCTAATGTGTTTTGGTTGTAATGAGTGGTCCTCTCATTCTTTGTTACTCATTGTTATGCGATGCATTCCATCCAAGCCAGTCATATTCCATTTCTGCTGCAATGGGACATGGTTTTCGACCATGTTGCCGCCACCTTCCCTCAAGGACCATTGTGTGTTCCTGTGCACCCCTGGATTGTTGAAATGTTGTAATTCACGTCCTCACAGCCTCCTAACCCTGTCTGTTTACAGCCCCGATGAGGACTCCTGTCAGAAATTTGTGCCATTTATTGGGGTAAGAGCAACTTCACAGACACATGTGTTTTTGTGTGTTAAACCGTGATCTAACCATCTCATTATTCATGCAGGTTGTGAAAGTTGGAATTGTGGAGCAAAGCCTCTCCACATCAGGTAGTAATGTTATGGCAATTTACCGGATTATTTATGTGTTGATGACCTGAAGGTAATAATTCCCTGAAATTCCAGTTGATTCTGATGATGCAATGGGAGGAAGTGTGGGCATCCTCTCCTCTCCAACACCACCATCGGCTGGTCCGTATGGGAAGGAGATTGGGGGCACCCCTCCACAGTCACCCTCTGTGTCCACTGCCCTCTCTGGAACTGGGTATGACGGGTTTCATGTATCAAGAATAAACCTCCACCTTCTTATTCTCATGATTTTTCATTGCTTTCTTAGCTCTCCATGTTCTGGCAGTGAAGTGATGGGGTTGCAGGTTGACTACTGGACGTGGCAGGGTCCAGAGAAGAAGAAAGATGGGGAAAAGAGAGATGTGGGACTGAAGAACACTCTGAAGAGCAACTTCCGTTCTCTGCAAGTCAGCCGCCTGCCTTCTGGAGGGGAACTAACTCCGCCACCAAGCATGGCCATGACCGTTGTCACTAAGGAGAAGAATAAGAAAGGTGAGGAAAAGAGTGTTGTTATTCCTCTTGGACAGAAATAAGAGATGAGCTACAGAAGTCTGCTAAGGTTACTCCTTTGAACCTTCACTCCCAGACATACAGTATATTCACTCTAATGTGTGCACATCTAATCTTTGTTAAACCATGTTCAGTCCTGTAACAATGTTGAAATAAATGGCTGTCATTGCCTTCCTGTTTCCACTTCCAGTGATCTTTCTTAGCAAGAAGCCCAAGGAGAAAGATCTGGACTCTAAGAGTCAAGTGATTGACGGCATCAGCAGGTTGATCTGCACAGCTAAGCACCAGCACACAATGTTAAGGGGTAAGACGCTGCCATCTTGTGCCCGATTGTCTTAAAATCAAAATTTACACAGTTCACTGTTCTAGAGCTGCTCAAAGTCTAAGTCCTGAAAACCTTTTTGTTCATAGTTGAAAATGTATGTAGTGTTGCAGTCAAATGTTTAGGAGAAATTACCTTAATACTACTCCTGTGGTAGCAATTTGAAGAAAAGTGGCTGTAACAAGGCTGCCAGATGTGGTGCTGGCAGCTGCTCGGATGCACCACAAAACTAGTATCAAGGAATCTTTCTCAAAAATGATTTATTTATCAAAATGTGCTCAGGATTTCATTTGATTTGTTGTAGCTTTGTGAAACGTTTGAAGGGTTTTGTACACTCAAATCTTCACATCTTTATCCATGTGTCAGAGAGTAGAGTGAATATTTGTGTCAACTATACCTTTAACTTAAGTTGTTGATCATATTCTTTTGCCTTCAGTCACAATCGACGGAGTGGAATGGAACGATGTAAAGTTTTTTCAGCTCGCTGCCCAGTGGCCAACACATGTCAAGCACTTCCCAGTGGGAATCTTTGGATACACTAAGCCGGTGTGAGCGTAGCCACCACCCTTCTGGACCCATCTGGACCCGACTGCATTGCACTTGGCTCCACGTCAGGCTACAGAGTTAGAGAGGAAACACCAGCGAGGCCCCAGCAGTAATAGTTTTCCTGTGGAAATCTTACTCACAAATCAATGTTCCTTACACAAATTTCATGTTGTTGAGTTGATGTTTGTGATGTCGGGTGTTGATATTGTTGTTTTTGTTTTTTACACACTAAAAAAAAGAAAACATACTATTTTGTAAGAATTGTGCTACAACCTCTGAGGTCATTTGAGGAGTTTAACAATTTGCCACATTTCAAGAAAGGCAGCTGTGTTTGCACTTTGTTTTCTTAACATTTTATTATTTCTGTGAAATCCTACATTTATTGTTACTCTATAGACATGGAGGAGTGTGACAGTGATGTGCAGTGGAGTGTGTGAGATCGTTTGAGATGTTTGTTGTTGGAAGTTGGAGTATTGCTGTGAATTTAGATGGAATCTCTTCTAACTCAGTGCTCAGTTTTCTTACTTGTTTCCCTTTACTTTCTCTAAAAGGTCAAACTTTTGTAGGAAGGAACTTTAGTTCTTTGTGTCTTGTTGCTTAAAAGTACACTGTGTTTAAAGCAAAGAAAGAAAAGAGTCTTTTTGAGGGTAGCTAATAATAGCGACTGTTCACATTACAAATGAATCGAAGCTACATTTATGAAAAAATGTTCCCCTATGATTTTGTATCCATGTTTACGTCCAGACCACCTATAAGCAGGGTATCACAACATTTCTGATGTTAACAGCTGAATGCCAAATGAATCTTGTCAGTTAACCTTTTAGTGTTCTGCTTTTCTTAAATTTCCTCCATTTCCCGCCTGTTTCCACCCGTGCTGTAATCAGAGTTGATATGGTATTTGACCTGAATCGTGATTTATCATAAAGGTTGTGTTATCTTCGTGGACACCGCAGACCCACAACAACCTGACAAATTTCGGTGATGTGCCAAAGTTGCCATTTTCCAGTTGGCCACCATAATTTGGTCAAACCTCTTGGCGTATTGACAGAAATAATAAGTTTATTACATGTGTGGTGCCTGTGGAGATCAGTAATAATATTACTGAATTTAACCTGTTACTGTTCCCTGTTTGGCCAAATATCATTTCCAAGAGGTGTGTCCATGAATGTGGGGTCCTTGAATTTACCCTCAGTGACTGGATGCGCTAAAGTATCCTGATGTTAGAGAAAAATACCAACTTTTTGGTCTGACTTGAAACTTTAGCACAATGCAATTATTAGATAGTCATTAGTATAGGAAGAAAAGTGTCTGGAGTATTGCCATATGTCCAAGTCATTGCCTGTGTGTCTGTAGGTGTGCTACATGTTTGATGGTACTCCCTCAATTGGCATTTTTGATTGATTTATTTTTTTATGTCCTACAACAGAACACCTTTGAACAAAGGACTTTCTTGTTGCATTTTTTTTATAAAGACTTTATGAGCTTTGAAAGGCTGGCTTTTGTAGTATTGTATAGAAATATAGACAAAATGTTTTATTGTGAATCCCCTTAAAATTGAAAGCACAAATAGCTTAATTTTATGTCATGACATAAATGCCAAATATACTGCCAGAACTCCTGATGATGAAGTTGACATGTACGATGCAGACACTCTAAATAACATATTCCCTCTTTATGTAATGCACTTTCGTGTGGTTTTATAGTCATCTTATTTAAAATTGGGATGCGGTTTGAGGTTGAAGTGCAAGGGGTAACATCTGAAATGTAAACCCTAACCACAAAAGAGATTTGATTTGTGGGGATTCAGTGTGCAATGTTTTATTTTTTATTTAAAAAAAACATTTTTTGTTAATTTTGACTTCTTTTTTTATCCAAAAACTCTTTTTGACTCCACTGAAATCAATATCTCAGAGGGATATTTTGTAGAAAATACCCCAAAGTATGACTGCATTTCATTAGTGGTATTTGACATTTGTTTCCCTCCCCACATCTACACACAATGTGGGGGTGTTGAGTACGATTGGGTCAATGAGCAGGCATGATCATTTGCATCAGTATTAATGGTTTTCATTAATGGTCAGTTAAAACATGCCATCTCATTGCTCCTGTTACTTGAAATGCCACCCAGTGTCTTTGCACAAACACTATTTGAAATGACATGGCAGTATTTTTAAATTTACCACTAAAATGGGTTACTCTGCATGTTGTTTTACTATAGCTGTAAATATGTTTTGGATTTTTATATTTTGTTTCCTTCCATACTCTCACAAGCAGTTGTGCTTAATAAATTTTTAATCTTCTGTACAAAACAGCTCTTTTGGTTTTAGCTTTCCGTTAACAATCCACAGTGAGTACAAGCACGTGCAGTCCCAAATATGTTCACACTGGCTTTATTTAGCAGAAATTGATGGCAGGTTGATGTAACTCTTCATAGGAGGCAGAGGTTTAATCTTGCGTCCTGCCCAGCCCCCTTTCCTCTGCCACAAGCCGCTCGAAGGGCGAATGCCGAACCAGCGATTCCGCCCAGCTTTGCCGATGATCTCTTTATTGTGGTCAACGTTGGACACCCGTCCCACTGTCACCATGCATGTCTCCAGTACCTGTGAGTGCATGGTTAGTTCAGAGCAGAATATAGCTTTATGCGAAGTCTTGATGCAGAAAGCCTCACCTGCACCTGCTGCTTCGAAGGGAGCTGAACTATCGCTGTTCCATTTACTTTACGCAGCAAAACACCGCTTGTCCCTTCAAACAAAGAAAACATTCCGCAAAGGGTTAGGGTTAAATGGTGACAATGAATAATAAAGTCTGTTATTGTATAAATCTGATTTCAGAAAGAAATGTCCACTACTGTGTCAAGCCAGCCAAACAGGTTTAGTCTCTGCTTGGCTGCAGATAACAAAAGTATGCCCAACGAAAGATTACCTGCAGCACGGATATACTCGGATCCCTTCCCAGGCTGTATCTCTAAGTTGTTGACCAGTGTCCCCACAGGAAGAGCTCCCAGTGGGTACGCATCCCCCTCCTTAGCTGATACTGCAGCATAAAACCAGGTTTTAACTTAAATAAGACAACACATATAAACACGTAAGTCCATATTCCTCATCTCTGGTGAAGGTTGTTACCTGCCATGCGTCCAATGACTGCAGATGTTTTGATGATGTCTTCAGCCTGCATGTTCTCTGTAGCAATAATCCATCTTTTTCTGTTGCCTCCAGCTACAAGTGCTATGTCAGCAGACCTATATGCACAATCATGAGGACCAGACCAGGCATTTAGGATCTCCAGCATGCAGGAAGTGGACAGCCAATGTGATTTAAGTGGTCTATCTGCATGTTTGAAAGCTAATCTCACCTACATGGGTCGTATCTCACTTCCACAACCTTTTCTTCAAAAGGTTGGTCCTCTTTGCCTGCTTCATAATTCAGCCTCTTAAAGTCAACCATTCGGTATCTTTGTTTATGGCCACCGCCAATGCCATGTGTTCGAATCTTTCCTGAGTGATACAGATAAGAAAGGATCAAAATAATCAAGGCTGTGATACAGGAGAAATATATTCCCTTAGATGTGCTGTCATTCTCATAAATAAAACAGGTGCTTTGTTTACTTAAATTGTAAATGTGGATTTCTAAAGCCCAAATAACATCTTGAATCTTTCCACAACTTCATATACATAGCAGAGAGGTGTACCTGTGTGGTCTCTGCCTCCAGTCTTCTTAATACCAATTGGTCTGATAGTGTACTTCTCCCTCTGCTTCCAAAGTGTCCTATTCTGAGCCAGAGAGGCTGTAGTGAGGAAACCCCTGGCCTGTACAAATATACTGGGGACCAGGGATCCCACTTTAGACTGTGTGAGCATCTGTGGTCACAAAAAAATGAAACTATAATTTTAAAAAAAGTATTACACTCGTTTTGATGATTCGTGGATTCTCTGTCTGAGGTCCCCTGATAAAGTTGGCAAGCGAATTATTACCTGAAAGGATACCTTTAGGAAGCGAACAGCTCCACTTAGACCTGAATTCGCCATCATTACGTCCTCCAGGCAGCTCTGAACCGTTTGACAAGTAAATGTCTCTGCAAGCATTTCATTTCATTTTAATTTAATCTCTTACTTTTCATACCAAGACCAAGCTAAATCGTATGTTAATTAATTTAATGGGTTAGATATTAAATGTGGTTATATTATTATTTTCATTATGTTTAAGGCGTTACAATAATCTTCGAATAAGCTAGTTTAAAATTAGCATCCGACACACAAAACTACGGAGATTTTATTGATTGTACATGGGTAGAAATAATTAGCCACCTGGATATTTATAAATTGCATATCCTACAGTATTTATAACGTTGGACAAACCTTAAATTGCTGTTAATTTCATCTATTCCTTTTTCTCTATGTCCTTCAGGTACCAGCATGACATGTCGCAAACTGATGACGCAACACAAGGGCGGAGCGTTCTTCTTTTCGTTTTCTTTTTCTTCTCATTTATATTGGCGATTGGCAACTAGCTTGTGGGTGCAATACCGCCATCATCTGCTCTGTAGTGTAAAGACTGTGGTCTAAAAACCCTGCTGCTTTGCCGTTTTAAATAAAAAAATCAAGTGACATCGTTCCAATTCCTCCTCAATGAATCTGTGAGATTCCACGGTAGTTTCACAAGAGTGATTTTTTTCCCTACATTTCTTTATGGGCAATATACATCAGAGACAGTGACGTAGATCCGGTGAAATCTCCGGATGGTTGTTAACATCCGGTCACCCACGAATACGTCAGGGTAATAACAAAACAAGGGCAGGAGGAGGGTTAGGGTTTTAGGGTTGGGTTTAGGGTTTGGAGTGAAACTTTCTTTGTGCTGGCCTACTGATTGGAACGGTGGCAGGATGTTGAGATCAGGGTCCCTTACCAACCGGGATCAAAGTTCAGGACCAGGTGCAGATGGGGAGAGGGAAGAGAGCGGGCTCCCCCAGTCAGACATCAATGGTCCAATAAACGAGTCAGGGGCTTTTTGATAAGCTGACTGACAATAAAACAAGGTGGAGGGTTCAAAATGGAGGAAGGGAGGAAAATAAATAAGTAAGTAAATAAAAGAGACAAGTTAGATTAATCATAAATATTAAATTGTTAGAGATGGTTGACTGGGGGAGGGTCGTTCTAAGAATGGCTGTTGAGGCCGTTTGGTGTCCTTGTGCCTAGTTTATTGATCCATAGCCGTTCCACTCTCCTCTGTCCCCTAGTTCAGCAGTTGTTGGTTTCAAGCCCCGAGATGATGAGGTGGCTGACTGGGTGTGACTGAAAGTGCTGGACTAGGGGGGCGCCAAGTCAACCTCCCGTTATATTGTAAAGGTGTTGTGTCAGGCGGGTGTGTATGGAGTTTTGGGTTTCACCTATGTAGTGTTCGATGGTGTGTGTCCAGATACCAAAAATGTCATCCAGGTAACGGAGGTAGAGAGTTGGTAAGAGGGGGCATTTAGTGAGGGCTTCTCGCTCCCACTCGCTCATGTAAAGGTTGGCATATGAGGGGGCAAATCTTTGGCCCATAGCTGTTCCATGTATTTGTAAGTAGTGTTGTTGGTTGAATAGAAAGTCATTATTGTTGAGGCAAAGTTCAATTAACTCTATCAGTTTTTTGTCTGGTCTTGTAGGATCTGGGTTTTGATTGAGCATTCTTTGGAGTGCCTGTAGTCCACGTTCTGTATCTGTTGATGTATAAGCTATCTATGTCTATTGTGAAGAGAATGGAATGTGTTGGAACAGTCATGGATCAGATGATATTGATAAAGTGGTAAGTGTCTTTGATGTAACTGGGGTGAAGGGTAGAGAGAGGGCTCAGAAAATGGTCAATGTATTGGGAGAGGTGATAGGTAGCACTGTTACAATCGGAGACAATTGGTCGGCTGGGAGGAACCTCAAAGGGGATGGTCCAGGTGTCTGGTGGCTTGTGGATCTTTGGGAGAAGGTAAAAGTATCGTGGGCGTGGGTGGTCTGGCCCGAAGAGATAATCTTTCTGTTTTGTTGTCATGAATCTTTTATTACAAAGTGTCTGAATTATGGTTCTGAGTTTGTGTTGTTTTTGAGGTTGAATTGTATCTGGTGGTGGTTTCTTTTAGCCAATTGTCTATTAGCTTCTGTGAGGTATTGTTGGACGTCCATGATGACTATATTGTTGCCTTTATCGGCAGATTTTATATTGATGTTGGGGTTGTGAGAGAGTTGCGTCAGGGCTCTACGTTCTTGGTTGGAGATGTTATCCTGAATGTCTGTAGTCAATTTGGTGTGTTTCAAGGCTTGTGTATTTGTATGGATGAATTTCCTGGTGTGGTGTGGTTGATTCTGGCTCCCAGTGTGACGAGTAGGTGAATTTGGTGGAATTAATTTTGGGGTGAAGGTGGAAGTAATCAATAATTTAAATTTTTCTGTGGAAGTTATGTAGGTCCCTTTAAAGTTCCTCCAGGTCGAACTTGGTGGGGTGAGGAATGGAAGATAGGCCTCGTTCCAACAGTCTCTGTTGATGGGTGGATGGGGTGAAGAGGGTAGATAAATTTAAGATGTTTGAAGAGGAGTCCCAGCCCAGGCCTCTTCTGTTTACTGGTTTTGTCTTGGATGGCGTCATAAATTAGTTGACAGCAGTTTTCAAAAATGAGTTTAGCTGTGGCCGGGGTCCAATGAATGTTGTCCTTTTCAGTCATGAAGGTATCATGGTGGATTTCAAGGAGTATGGGGTAGTGTGTGGCCATTGTGTTATTGATGAACTTCAGGTTTTCACGTTGTTCCTGTGTGAGCTGTGTTGAGTACTTCAGTAAGGGGAAGTAGATGTCTGCAGTCGGGAAGTTTGACTTAGCAGTACAAAACAGTGCTTTGAGTTGTTTTACTGTTTGTCTGGGGTCCTGGTCTTTATTATTGATCCCTATTGAAAAAAAACACACACAATTTTTATGTTTGGGTTTGGAAGGGTCTTTACACAGATTTTAAGAAAGTGGCAGGGGTTGTCCGGGGTTGTTGCAATTGTGTCCGGGCACTCGGGTAGTACCTACAGGTAATAAGAGTGAGGGAGGGGAAAAGGGGCAGGTTAATACAGAATCAGTAGGTGTGCTGGTGCTCAGAGGCTGACGGTTCATCTATATCCTCCCCCCAATGTTTGAGGTGAGGAAGGGGGCTCAGAAAGGGTTGTTTGGCAGTCAGAATCAACTTTTGAGGACCTGCTCTTTTTTAGCCCCCAGAGGGCTGCATTGTGATGGAGTAATTAATTTAATCAAGTCTTTCTGACCATCTGTAGAAGGTGGCTGTGGAGAAAAGGGGAGAATGCTATCAGGTAGGTGGACAGAGACATTTGAATGAGAACTAAGTGTAATTGATGTGAGATCCTGTGGTTAATAGGTTTGGTCGGGCCAGGAGACTGCATAGTGAATTTCTGCTATTGTTATAGGTGCTTTAGGTGTGGTGGAGAAAGTTTTGATGGGTTGTCTATTGACGGAGGATTGGTGGGGAGAATAGGTGAGATATGGGGACCCTGATCTCTGGATGGAGGGGAGCCCCCAGGTGACTCGCCTGGTTGTTATAGCAATGTTTTGGTCCTTTAAAGGACCTTCTTCAGGCCTGCTTGGTACCAAAAGACAGCAAAGTTATACAGTTAACGAGTGTCAGTGCTTAATTGCTTCTGGCCTCAATCCCGAATGATGGTTGGGCAGAGTGAAAAGAGGAATTAAGATTTTGCGGAGTCAAGAGCGAAATCCACGTTGACTTCCACAAATGCCCGCGCATGCTCCGTCCCCTCCTCAGCCACCGGAAGTGCGGAGGAGCAATGAAACACTGTCTCTATTAACCTTCAGTAACACCTTGATAGGTCTTATTCGACATACAAAGAAGAAACGTGATAATATATACACGATATATAAACAATTTGGTCTGGAGGAAGGTTTTAACATTTCCGGAGAAAGGTCCTAGAGCACCCTCTGCTGGACAAGACCGAGAATAGCACCTTGGTGGCTTGTTTGAAATCCTCTGGCTGTGTGCATATTCTGTGGAACCGTAATAATTGGGATTTGATTAGACCTGCAAACGGTGTTTGGGGTGATCACTTTTTTATGTAAAAGTGCATGTAACACATGGGAAAGTTGTTGCGTGTGCATCTTTGAAAAATTGTGGCGTCCTGGGTGTCCTGTTGATGACCGTTACTTCTGGTGTTATTGAGATGTGGTACGTAACACAGGGATTTCTGTGGTGGCTCCATATGATCATTTCCGTATTCTCCTCTGTTGGGCTTGTGAGAGGGGTTGTTGGATCAGTTGTTGTGGATTCTTCATTTCTCTGTGTTTGTCCTCCTGTGTATGGCAGGGTTTCCGTTGTTCTATTTTCTGTTTCGGGCGGGTTTGTGGTGGGGAGTGTTCCTATCAGGGATGTATTTATTTGTATAGCTTGGAGTCTTTCCTGTGGTTCAGTGGTTTTATTCAATAGTTCTGTGGTTCCCTCTGGTTTGATGGGAAAGGACGGTTCCATGATGCTTGTTAGAACGATCCGTGTAGCTTCCAGTGCCTCTTCCTTTATGTGAGGCGTGTGTTGTCGTGCTCTCCGTGTGGCGACTAGAAGCGCTCTATCCCAGTCTATAACCAGTAGTGGTGTTATCATTTTTATGGTCACGTCTTGTAAACGGAGGTAGTGTTCCCTCAGAGTTTCTATTTTGGCTGTTGTCCTGTTCTTTGCTTTGTGATGTGCGTCGAGGTGTGTTTCTTCTGATGGACAAAAGGGTTGAATGATCCGAATTAAGTAGGGTTATGGTTGGGTTAGGGATTAGGGTTAGGGTTAGTGGGTTAGAGTTAGTAGGGTTGGGTTAGAGGGTTAGGTTAGGGTTAGTTGGTTAGGGTTAGGGTTAGAGGTTAGGGTTAGTGGGTTAGGGGTTGGGTTAGGTTAGGTTTAGGGTTGGGTTAGGGGTTAGGGTTAGTTTAGGGTTCGGGGTTAGAGTTAGGGTTAGGGTTAGGGGTTGGGTTAGGGTTTAGGTTAGGGTTCGGGGTCAGGAGGTGAAGGTTAGAGTTCGGGGTTAGGTTAGACTTTTCTTCATCTTAGGTATTAACTGTACTTTAAATTTAATCCATTTGGTTCCTTAGTACCCAATTTCAATATCCAAAATCTTTCCCTCTTTTTTTGTTCCCAATCTGTCCAATTAATATTCCTTTGTAGACCAGCCATTCCCAATAATGCAAAGCCATGATTCAAAAAATGTTGAACTAAAGGTGTGTCCACTTCCTTTTTGTTTCTGATATTATATCTATGTTGTGTTAGGCGTGTGGACAAGGTATTTCTAGTTTCTCCAACATACTTAATACCACATTTTATACAGAAAATAACATAAACACAATTCTTTGATTGAGGAGAAAATCCCTGTAGGATCCTGTAAACCGTTTTTTCATTATCATTTTTAATAAATCTGAGTCTATGAAATTTTAGGTCCAGCATCTGTGGTTTCTCCCACCCTAGGGATGGCAATCTTGCCCGAATAAGGAAGTCCTTCAGATTTTTATTGCGCCTAAAGGCTGAGATCACTGTGGAACCTGGAAGAATCCCAGCCCGGCCCAGTAAGTCTTCAAAATTTGTTTTCAAACCTATGTTTAGAGATTTACTAACCGAAGAATATGTTGTAATAAGAGGGATCAAATCCCCACGATCTCCCCCATTTTTTCTTTCTTGAAAAGATTTAAAGCAATGTCTCAAAAAGGGTCTGGATTACCCTCTTTTACGAAGGGCCTTAAATAAAACATTTACTGCTTCCTTGAAGTCCTCATCTCTTGTGCAAATTAAATCTAATAATTTAAGATTTTACTATGCCTTCAAATGTGTGTTTGGGATGAAAACTTGTTTTATGAAGCAATGCGTGGGTATCAGTGCTTTTAAAATATACTTTAATGTCCAATTTGGCAGTTTTTAGAAAACTGGCCCTTTGAAAACAGTTGTGTCTAAAAAATTAATTGAATGTTTATTAATTTCTGTTTTAAGTTTAATAGAGGGATCGTGGGAATTTAAGGTCTCAACAAATTCCATAAACTGTAGTTCACGTCCTGTCCATATTCCCCAAACATCATCTAAATACCGTAGATAGTGAGCTGGTTTCTGTTAACATCCGGTCACCCACGAATACGTCAGGGTAATAACAAAACAAGGGCAGGAGGAGGGTTAGGGTTTTAGGGTTGGGTTAGGGTTTGGAGTGAAACTTTCTTTGTGCTGGCCTACTGATTGGAACGGTGGCAGGATGTTGAGATCAGGGTCCCTTACCAACGGGGATCAAAGTTCAGGACCAGGTGCAGATGGGGAGAGGGAAGAGAGCGGGCTCCCCCAGTCAGACATCAATGGTCCAATAAACGAGTCAGGGGCTTTTTGATAAGCTGACTGACAATAAAACAAGGTGGAGGGTTCAAAATGGAGGAAGGGAGGAAAATAAATAAGTAAGTAAATAAAAGAGACAAGTTAGATTAATCATAAATATTAAATTGTTAGAGATGGTTGACTGGGGGAGGGTCGTTCTAAGAATGGCTGTTGAGGCCGTTTGGTGTCCTTGTGCCTAGTTTATTGATCCATAGCCGTTCCACTCTCCTCTGTCCCCTAGTTCAGCAGTTGTTGGTTTCAAGCCCCGAGATGATGAGGTGGCTGACTGGGTGTGACTGAAAGTGCTGGACTAGGGGGGCGCCAAGTCAACCTCCCGTTATATTGTAAAGGTGTTGTGTCAGGCGGGTGTGTATGGAGTTTTGGGTTTCACCTATGTAGTGTTCGATGGTGTGTGTCCAGATACCAAAATGTCATCCAGGTAACGGAGGTAGAGAGTTGGTAAGAGGGGGCATTTAGTGAGGGCTTCTCGCTCCCACTCGCTCATGTAAAGGTTGGCATATGAGGGGGCAAATCTTTGGCCCATAGCTGTTCCATGTATTTGTAAGTAGTGTTGTTGGTTGAATAGAAAGTCATTATTGTTGAGGCAAAGTTCAATTAACTCTATCAGTTTTTTGTCTGGTCTTGTAGGATCTGGTTTTGATTGAGCATTCTTTGGAGTGCCTGTAGTCCACGTTCTGTATCTGTTGATGTATAAGCTATCTATGTCTATTGTGAAGAGAATGGAATGTGTTGGAACAGTCATGGATCAGATGATATTGATAAAGTGGTAAGTGTCTTTGATGTAACTGGGGTGAAGGGTAGAGAGAGGGCTCAGAAAATGGTCAATGTATTGGGAGAGGTGATAGGTAGCACTGTTACAATCGGAGACAATTGGTCGGCTGGGAGGAACCTCAAAGGGGATGGTCCAGGTGTCTGGTGGCTTGTGGATCTTTGGGAGAAGGTAAAAGTATCGTGGGCGTGGGTGGTCTGGCCCGAAGAGATAATCTTTCTGTTTTGTTGTCATGAATCTTTTATTACAAAGTGTCTGAATTATGGTTCTGAGTTTGTGTTGTTTTTGAGGTTGAATTGTATCTGGTGGTGGTTTCTTTTAGCCAATTGTCTATTAGCTTCTGTGAGGTATTGTTGGACGTCCATGATGACTATATTGTTGCCTTTATCGGCAGATTTTATATTGATGTTGGGGTTGTGAGAGAGTTGCGTCAGGGCTCTACGTTCTTGGTTGGAGATGTTATCCTGAATGTCTGTAGTCAATTTGGTGTGTTTCAAGGCTTGTGTATTTGTATGGATGAATTTCCTGGTGTGGTGTGGTTGATTCTGGCTCCCAGTGTGACGAGTAGGTGAATTTGGTGGAATTAATTTTGGGGTGAAGGTGGAAGTAATCAATAATTTAAATTTTTCTGTGGAAGTTATGTAGGTCCCTTTAAAGTTCCTCCAGTCGAACTTGGTGGGGTGAGGAATGGAAGATAGGCCTCGTTCCAACAGTCTCTGTTGATGGGTGGATGGGGTGAAGAGGGTAGATAAATTTAAGATGTTTGAAGAGGAGTCCCAGCCCAGGCCTCTTCTGTTTACTGGTTTTGTCTTGGATGGCGTCATAAATTTAGTTGACAGCAGTTTTCAAAAATGAGTTTAGCTGTGGCCGGGGTCCAATGAATGTTGTCCTTTTCAGTCATGAAGGTATCATGGTGGATTTCAAGGAGTATGGGGTAGTGTGTGGCCATTGTGTTATTGATGAACTTCAGGTTTTCACGTTGTTCCTGTGTGAGCTGTGTTGAGTACTTCAGTAAGGGGAAGTAGATGTCTGCAGTCGGGAAGTTTGACTTAGCAGTACAAAACAGTGCTTTGAGTTGTTTTACTGTTTGTCTGGGGTCCTGGTCTTTATTATTGATCCCTATTGAAAAAAAAACCACACACAATTTTTATGTTTGGGTTTGGAAGGGTCTTTACACAGATTTTAGAAAGTGGCAGGCGTTGTCCGGGGTTGTTGCAATTGTGTCCGGGCACTCGGGTAGTACCTACAGGTAATAAGAGTGAGGGAGGGGAAAAGGGGCAGGTTAATACAGAATCAGTAGGTGTGCTGGTGCTCAGAGGCTGACGGTTCATCTATATCCTCCCCCCAATGTTTGAGGTGAGGAAGGGGCTCAGAAAGGTTGTTTGGCAGTCAGAATCAACTTTTGAGGACCTGCTCTTATTTTAGCCCCCAGAGGGCTGCATTGTGATGGAGTAATTAATTTAATCAAGTCTTTCTGACCATCTGTAGAAGGTGGCTGTGGAGAAAAGGGGAGAATGCTATCAGGTAGGTGGACAGAGACATTTGAATGAGAACTAAGTGTAATTGATGTGAGATCCTGTGGTTAATAGGTTTGGTCGGCCAGGAGACTGCATAGTGAATTTCTGCTATTGTTATAGGTGCTTTAGGTGTGGTGGAGAAAGTTTTGATGGGTTGTCTATTGACGGAGGATTGGTGGGGAGAATAGGTGAGATATGGGGACCCTGATCTCTGGATGGAGGGGAGCCCCCAGGTGACTCGCCTGGTTGTTATAGCAATGTTTTGGTCCTTTAAAGGACCTTCTTCAGGCCTGCTTGGTACCAAAAGACAGCAAAGTTATACAGTTAACGAGTGTCAGTGCTTAATTGCTTCTGGCCTCAATCCCGAATGATGGTTGGGCAGAGTGAAAAAGAGGAATTAAGATTTTGCGGAGTCAAGAGCGAAATCCACGCTGACTTCCACAAATGCCCGCGCATGCTCCGTCCCCTCAGCCACCCGGAAGTGCGGAGGAGCAATGAAACACTGTCTCTATTAACCTTCAGTAACACCTTGATAGGTCTTATTCGACATACAAAGAAGAAACGTGATAATATATACACGATATATAAACAATTTGGTCTGGAGGAAGGTTTTAACATTTCCGGAGAAAGGTCCTAGAGCACCCTCTGCTGGACAAGACCGAGAATAGCACCTTGGTGGCTTGTTTGAAATCCTCTGGCTGTGTGCATATTCTGTGGAACCGTAATAATTGGGATTTGATTAGACCTGCAAACGGTGTTTGGGGTGATCACTTTTTTATGTAAAAGTGCATGTAACACATGGGAAAGTTGTTGCGTGTGCATCTTTGAAAATTGTGGCGTCCTCCTGGGTGTCCTGTTGATGACCGTTACTTCTGGTGTTATTGAGATGTGGTACGTAACACAGGGATTTCTGTGGTGGCTCCATATGATCATTTCCGTATTCTCCTCTGTTGGGCTTGTGAGAGGGGTTGTTGGATCAGTTGTTGTGGATTCTTCATTTCTCTGTGTTTGTCCTCCTGTGTATGGCAGGTTTCCGTTGTTCTATTTTCTGTTTCGGGCGGGTTTGTGGTGGGGAGTGTTCCTATCAGGGATGTATTTATTTGTATAGCTTGGAGTCTTTCCTGTGGTTCAGTGGTTTTATTCAATAGTTCTGTGGTTCCCTCTGGTTTGATGGGAAAGGACGGTTCCATGATGCTTGTTAGAACGATCCGTGTAGCTTCCAGTGCCTCTTCCTTTATGTGAGGCGTGTGTTGTCGTGCTCTCCGTGTGGCGACTAGAAGCGCTCTATCCCAGTCTATAACCAGTAGTGGTGTTATCATTTTTATGGTCTCGTCTTGTAAACGGAGGTAGTGTTCCCTGTTGGATTGCAGTACCTCTCGTGTGTCACTGCCAATCCGCGTGTTCTTTAAATGAAGACTTCAAGTAAACAATGTCAATTTCAAAATGTATTTAGCAAACAGATGTATTTAGCAAACAGATGTATTTAGCAAACGGAATCAACTCAAGATACAAATATTACAGAGCTCTGGGCCAGTTCATAACCCTAGCAACAACAAGTCAATTGTCAGGGCATGAAGTCTGACCACCTAACTATCCCTTGACCCAGTCTTTTATAGAAAGACATATGTAAATTATTGATGCTAATTCAGTCCAATCCAGTCCTTCTTCTTGGATGACCCCATCTTCTTCTTCCAGCCTCCTTTGGTGTTGGTGTGGTCCTTCTTCTCCATTATCTTCTCCAGATGGCCAGGTCCGAAGTCATATTCCTGCCAAGGAACTTATCAACACCAGTAAACTACATTGTCATGTTTTACGATGGGGTCTACCATTTCCTGTCTGGCTGGCTCCAACTGTCTGACCAGTCTTCAGGTCAAGGAAGGGTCAACTGACTTGCTTATGTGTATTCCTACTAAAGAGTATATAGTATTCCTAACTTCTAAACTAACTTTAACATAAAACAAAACATATAGTATAACACATGCTAATAAGATAAAAGATGCTAACAAGATAAAATAATTCTCTTAATCCCCCCCTTTTGGCCTAGCCTAAACTAGGCCAATACTACCAATTATTGTCAATTCCCTTAAATCTCTCCATCACTTACTCCCATCAGGGAATGGTTTCCCTTCGAATTTGAGCCATCTGGTAAGGAGGAGGTTGCTTTCCTTCAATTGCAGTTACGATTATACGATTACATAGAGAACAAATACAAGGAATACAACAACAACCACACAAAATTAAGCCGGCGGTTGCAGAAATTAATGACATCAAAACAGATACAATGATCACTTTCCATTTACCAACATTCTATCCATCCATTTCTCTAGTGGATTAGTTACACCAGAATGCTCCTTCATTTCGTCTGACAGTGTCCGCAAATCTTCCAGTGCCCGGGTCACAGAACCATCTGGAGCTGTATTATTAGGAATGAATGTACAACATTGATCTCCAAACATAGCGCAAACCCCTCCTTTTTCTGCTAAAAGCATATCAAGTGCCATTCTATTTTGCACAGTCATCAAAGAAGTGGCTGCAACCTGTTCTGACAGGCCAGCCACTGCATCTCTGGTGAGATTCCCCAATCGCTGCACATTATAATGAACATAATTGATTCTATCCACATTCTTATTTGGGGTTATAGGAAACAGTGCAGAGATTAAAGGTAAATTTTCAAATCCAGCTGATACCTGGTCCACTAATTTATATTCATCAGGGACTCCCCTTGGAATTCCAATTGAATCAATATATGTTGGGGATCTCTGTGTGAGATCAAATGATGTTCCCCTCCTATGTCTAATTGGAGGTAGCACCTGCTCCCCCTTTGGACTTAATAGAGTGATAGGGAGTAGGAGACGAACCAGAGTACATGTTCCTGACCAGTCGGGTGGGATTGCTGGCATCAAAGTGTGTGGATCACAGTGCCAAAACAAATCAGCTCGATGAACTGGAAAGTGTGAAGCGTTACTCCATGTAGTGACATTTACCATGTACTTACACCATGTTGAAGGCAAGTCACCTACCAACCTTCTTCCCGTTCGTGACAAGCAGGTAAAATTAGATCTGACTGAAACAAATGTAGGAGGAACTGTCTTATTCGAGACCACTGGAAAAAGAGCTGACAAAGTGGAACAATTAACAGGATTATCATACATGTGTAAACTTAACATACAATGAAATCCCTGAGGGTCTGCTTCTACAAGCAACGGGGCCGGAGCTGTATATAAAGTAGGTCTAGCAGCGGAGCAGGCAACACAATTTGTCATTTTTTGATCTTTTGCTGTAGCCTGGATCCATTCCAACCAAATATTTACATCCCCATAGCCTGTAGCAATCTTCACCACATCTTCCGCAGTAACTTTACTAAAATCTACTGCTACAACATTAGGATCGGCCACTGGAGTTGCCAAAGTTGGTACAGGGATTGAATTATTCCTAAAATTAATTTGAATTATACCTTTAGGATCTTGACCTCCAACATGTACACCTAACACTATGAATACCTATCATCACCTTTATTATTTATTATCTCCGGGAAATAATGCATACTTTTAATAGAGAATAATAAAGGATTCAACCCCTTATGATTCCGCCCTGCTAAAAGTCCTCTAGTGAATGTAATTTTTTCCCAGTTTTCTTTTGACCAGCCATGTGGAGGAGAGGCACTCCAAGCCTGCCCTGTCCACCAGTTAACATAATCTCAACCTGAACACATTGCCCCAAAACGTGGCCTATAACCATTTTGGCAAATCTGATGGACATTTCTATACATACATAAGTAAACATCCATGTTCCTCCAATTTCCAGGGTCTCTACAGCCACCTATGACCTCACATAAATCAAACTGAAATGTTGTATCACTCCCTTTGATGTAATCAAGAATCACCCCTGTGTAACCCAGGCAGATCTCTCCCACATTGCCTTGAGATCCTCCCCACAACGCACACAAAGTAGAACTGTAATCATTGTGCCGTCTCCTGTAGATGTTTCCGAATCTGTCCAAGCGTTCTCTGTGAATTACCTGCTGGGGTACATTGATTCCAGTGATACCAGAGTTAGGGTTAATGTGTTAGAGTGTTAGTATGTTAGTATGTTAGGGTTAACATGTGATGTTCACTCTACAACTTCAAAGGGACCAGTCCACCTGTGCTCTGACCACTTTCACTTGATGACTCTCAGAAGAACCCACTCAGCTGTGTGTTGAGTTCCTGGATCCTTACTGGATGTGGTTACTGAAGTTGCCTGTTGGGAGAAAACTGAGAGAGTTGTCTTTAGTTGAACAATTTATATTTCATACAAGTGCTGGGCTGGCCTATGGATTTTCTGCTCCTGGTCCCAGAAAGGGAACACCCCGCTCGAGCTCAAAGGGAGTGAATCCTGTTCGAGAGCTTAACAGAGCTTCTTACTGACATCAAGGCAATTGGAAGTGCCTGTGTCCATTTCATTCCACTGTGAGCACATATCTTGCCAATTTTGCTCTACAGTGTTTGATTCCTTCTTTCTACCTTCCCTTGTGAATATGGGTGATAGACGGTGCCAAATGCATGTTTAAGGCCTAATGGTTTTTCTACTTCTTGTAAATCTTTATTTTTAAACTGAGTGCCATTATCAAACCTAATTTGTTTGGGAAAACCATGTGTTGGAATATATTGATTAATCAAAAATTTAATAACACTTTTTGCATCTTCTGCTTTTACGGGAACCTTTCCACTCTGCCGCGTGTGCATCATCCACTGCCACAAAGAGTATCGGAACCCATTGACTCAGTCTATCATGCCAGTGAAATCTATAATTTTCTGGCCGTCATGGGGGCAACTGGAAACTTTCCCTCATGTGGTCGAATTGTTGATTTTACATTAAATTGTGTGCATATTGAACATTCTCTGCATTATTCATGGTTTCCCGCAGTGTGTCAGGCCGTGGGCCTCTTCCAGAACGGCATCTACCAGACCGGGCGGGAGAACAGGTCTGCCGTCTGGGCCCCGCCAAATTCCTTCAACTTTCACACTTTCACCCCCCCCTTTTCCTTCCAAACTGTTTTTTCATGTGGAGAAGCTTCTTCTTGATCACAACCAAGTCTTTCCCTATCGTATCTTGGAAGAATTTCATGAACTGTTTTCTCTGCCAACAACAAATTGTAACTTGGTTATTAACCTGCAGCCTTCTTTGCTGCCTGATCTGCCGCCTCATTACCTTTTCCCTCTAAGAGTTCTCTTTGCTGTGACCTTTGCACTTTACGACTGCGACCTCCGCTGGTTCCATGAGTGCCTGTGCCAATTGCCTCATCTCTGCCTCATGTTTTATAGGAGATCCTGATGCTGTGTTAAAACCTGCCCGCAACCATTGACAAAGTTCTAAGTGAATTGCTCCCACTACATATGCTGAATCTGTATAGATGGTCACTCTCTTTCCCTTTGATATTTCTAATGCTCTAATAACTGCCCTCAATTCTGCAAGTCGTGCTGACTCTTTACCTGTTATCTTTCCTGTTTCCACTTCCATTTTCTAACTATTGCCTAGGCAGCTTTCAGCCCCTCTTGTGGGTGTCTGAAACAACAGCCGTCTGTGAATAGTTTTTCATCTGGATCCTTCAACGGCTCCGTCTTAAGATCTACTCTGATTTTTTCATCTTTCTTCACTTTCTCTTCACATCTGTGTAGTTCACCCTCTCCCATACCATCTGCCATATTGATCCCTTCATGTGTGTATGTTATGTGTGGTGCCGTTAAAATCTTGTCCATCCTGGTCTGTCTAAGTGAGGTCATGGTGAATGCTGCTGAGCTGACCAGTGATACCACACTATGTGTTGTAAGAACTGTCATAGCATGACCCATCACTAAATGTGCTGTTTTTTGTAAAAGTTTTGCTACCCCTGCTACATGCCTTACACACGATGGCTGCCTGTTTTCAATGGGGTCCAGCATATGTTGCTATCTACATATTTGCATACATTATACTTTCCTTTCACCCCCTTTTTTCTGAAAGAGAACACCATTTACTGTATGTTCTCCTTCAGAAACATCCAAAAAGAAAGGCTCTTTGTAATCTGGAACTGCCAAGTGTGCAGCTGTAGTGAGTGCCTGTTTAAGGGCAATGAATGCTTTCTCTCCCTCAGTTGTCCATGTCAACCGAGCTGTCAAATTACGCATTCCCTGTTCATTCACCATTGCACGTAGGGGCATAGTCTTTTCTGAATATGTAGGGATAAAGTGTCTACTATAGCTCGTGAGACCCAGAAATGACAACATTTCCTTTACAGTCTCTGGCTTAGGATGTTCAAGGATAGAGGATTTATGAGCTGGTGATACACCTGTACCCTGAGCAGAAACCACCCTACCTAAGAACGTCACAGAGCGACGACAACACTGAAGCTTCTTTCTAGAGACTTTAAAGCCCTTTTCCCACAAATGCGTAAGGAGTGCCTGTGTTGCCCGCAAACAAGACTCAGCTGATGTAGCCGCCAATAAAATGTCATCAACATATTGAATCAAGACCACCCCTTCTGGTAGAGTGAGGTCCTTCAACAACTTCCGTAATGTCTGATTGAAAATACCAGGGGATAAAATAAATCCCTGTGGTAAACGTGTATATCGTAATTGTCTGCCTTTATATGTGAAAGAAAAGATGTCACGCATAGCAGAGTCCAGTGGGAGACAAAAAATGCATTAGCCAGATCAATACATGTGAACCATTTATGGGAGGGAGACAAAGCTGATATTGCAGTATATGGGTTGGGAACTGGCACTGTGGGTGTTGTCACAATAGAATTAATACGTCTCAAATCATGAGCCATCCTATATTTCCCTTTTTCCTGCTTCTCACTGGCAAAATCGGAGTATTCCATGCTGAAGTGGAATACTCAAGAACCCCAGAAATTAACAGCCCTTCTATTGTTTCCTGAATGCCTTCCTCAGCAGGTGGTCTGTGTTTATATTGACTCTGCCAGACAGGGTGTAATCCGAGACACTAAATGACACTGGCTCAACAGTAGAACACAACCCCACATCTGTCAGGCCAGAGGACCATAAAGTTTCTGGAAGTGAGTTTAAAGTTTTTACACTGTCCGGATGATCAGTCTTTTCTCTCCCATGATACCTCTGAATCTGTCGATGTTGTAAGATTACTGAGTTAGTAGTTGTATGCATTATCTTGTAACTCTTTTCTAAAGGAGAATATAACAGGCCAGGAATCTGAGTAGAGCTCCAATCTGTGACACTCATTAACCTTTTTATCATAGGACCAAGGTCCTTTGCCTGATGTTCAGCATGGATGGCAAGGTAACGTGGGGACACGCTTCCTCAGCCATCTCATACCACTCATTTTGTTCAGCAGTAACACCTTCAGGCCTACAAACAAACACGGTGATGTAATCATCCAAAAATTTCCTTGTAACTTTTCTCTAAACGCATCCTGATAGACCTCATTATTCTCACGGTCATAAAATAGAGTGACATGATAGGGATCAACTGGCGGGGCAAAGGACTCAGCATCGACAGCCAGGGCCTCCAGCTCTGAAACAATGCCACAACCCCGACACCAGGTGAGGTCTCAGGCTCAAGTTCTCCCCAATAAATATCCGCCCACACCCCCTGTTCTGGAGAGGGTGTCGGACTCATCAGCATTTGTCCCTTCACACCTTGGTGTGAAATACAGCAGTTCAGTTTCAGTCCATTAGGAAATTGCACCACCAGACCTTTGTCTCCACACAGAATAGCTGCTCCTGTCCTCACCAGGAGATCTCGTCCCAACAGGTTGATAGGGCAATGTGGTGAAATCAAAAAAGGGTGCAACACAGTCTGTCTAGCAAAATGAGTCACTAATGGCACAGAAAACGGCAGTCTCTCCGGTCTCCCTGAGAACCCCACAAGCTCGACGGTGTCAGATGAAAATCAGCTCCGGTGTTAATTCCATGAGATGGTGGAACACTGCCTGGTACCTCCGATAGTTGCGATATGGACAGTCCCTTTGCCAATGACGATACCCTTTGCAGGCGTGACACTGATCTCGGCCAGAGTACCCGCCTATCAAGCCGTATCCCTGCCCGCCGTGTCTCCCACACATGCCTCCCTTGGACTGACCCAATACGGGTTTATCAGAGCAAAATCTTGTTGCGGACCTAACGGATCTGGCTGCACCTGCCGAGGAAACTGCTGAACCATCTGTTCCTCTTCCTTTGTTTATCATTAAGCTTTTTCAGTGCTTCATCTAACTGCATTTTTAGGAGCCGTTCCTGCGCTGTCATCACCCCCTCTTTCTTTCCTGTTGTTTAGAACCAGGATGGCACCCTGTGGCACACCATTCCTCTTTACTCTTTACACCTCGTAAGGAATTCATGTGCCGACTCACTTTCCTCCCACTTAAATCTTAGGTTCTGCATTGCTCCTGGAGATACTGGAAATATCTGTCTCATAGCTTCAGCAACCCTGGTTGCACAAGGGCCAAAACGTGCAGCATTGGGTCTGTCTTTAATGCCTGCTGCTACCTCAACTTTATCCAAATCCCAGAGAGATACCTGTCTCCCTAAAATTCCTCTAAAGTCTCCCATTGCCAGCTGCATGCTCTGTGTTAAACTGAAAAGGCTGGACATCCACTTGCCGCCTCCCTCTGCAGGTGGGGGCATCTTATCCACCAAACAATTAATGTCTGTGATAGCAAATGGAACATATACTGGTTTCTGTCCTCCTCTTTCTGTATCAGAGGGGCCTGTAGCTGCGGTCTTTCTGAAACGGGCCCCTTACTCCTCGTGTGTATTCCTGTTTGACCCACCTCCTCATTATTTATGGCCCCTGTCAACGGTACACCTCTATACTCACACTCACTCTCTTCCCCTGATTCTGATTCATAATTTTCCATACTTGAAGCTGGGTCTTTTTCATATAATTTTGTCTGAGCTTCAACGGGCTCCTGAAGATCCGATTCTCCAATAAATGTAGCTGGAAGTTTGAGGGTGTCTGTCTTATTCTCGCTCTCCTCTTTATCACTGCCATAAATCGATCTTGCCTTCTCCTTCCTGTGCTCAGCCCTGGCAAATCCTCCTGAGAGATCAACTCTTTTTACTTGTTTTGTTTGATTGCTAAATGTTTTAAAGACATTTAATGCAGATTTTTGACTGTCCTGTTTTTAAAATATAGTTTGTTGGGAGATTTTAGGGCGAACCACCTGAGCTTCTTCTCTAAATTCAATTTTTCAGATGGCCAGGTCCGAAGTCATATTCCTGCCAAGGAACTTATCAACACCAGTAAACTACATTGTCATGTTTTACGATGGGGGTCTACCATTTCCTGTCTGGCTGGCTCCAACTGTCTGACCAGTATTCAGGTCAAGGAAGGGTCAACTGACTTGCTTATGTGTATTCCTACTAAAGAGTATATGTATTCCTAACTTCTAAACTAACTTTAACATAAAACAAAACATATAGTATAACACATGCTAATAAGATAAAGATGCTAACAAGATAAAATAATTCTCTTCATCCCTCAGAGTTTCTATTTTGGCTGTTGTCCTGTTCTTTGCTTTGTGATGTGCGTCGAGGTGTGTTTCTTCTGATGGACAAAAGGGTTGAATGATCCGAATTAAGTAGGGTTATGGTTGGGTTAGGGTTAGAGGTTAGGGTTGGGTTAGGGATTAGGGTTAGGGTTAGTGGGTTAGAGTTAGTAGGTTGGGTTAGGGGGGTAGGGTTAGTGTAGGGTTAGTTGGTTAGGGTTAGAGGTTAGGGTTAGTGGGTTAGGGTTGGGTTAGGTTAGGTTTGGGTTGGGTTAGGGGTTAGGGTTAGTTTAGGGTTCGGGGTTAGAGTTAGGGTTAGGGTTAGGGTTGGGTTAGGGTTTAGGTTAGGGTTCGGGGTCAGGAGGTGAAGGTTAGGGTTCGGGGTTAGGTTAGACTTTTCTTCATCTTAGGTATTAACTGTACTTTAAATTAATCCATTTGGTTCCTTAGTACCCAATTTCAATATCCAAAATCTTTCCCTCTTTTTTTGTTCCCAATCTGTCCAATTAATATTCCTTTGTAGACCAGCCATTCCCAATAATGCAAAGCCATGATTCAAAAATGTTGAACTAAAGGTGTGTCCACTTCCTTTTTGTTTCTGATATTATATCTATGATGTGCGCGTGTGTGCACCTGAGCTGAGGGGCAGCTGGGAGAAGGTTCCCTGAGCCTCCCTGCTGAAGTAACCAGGAGGGTTAGAGTTAGGGTTAGGGTTGGAGTTAGGGTTAGGGTAGGGATGGAGTTAGGGTAGGGTTATATGCATGTGTGTGTGTCTGTGTGTGAGTGAGTGTGAGAATGAGTAAGTGTGTAAGTAAATGAGTTCCTAAAGCACACACGCGCACTTACGCACACACGCGCGCACATAAGCGCACTTACGCGTACATAAGCGCACTTACGCGCACTTACGCGTACATAAGCGCACTTACGCGCACGGCGCGCGCACTTACGCGTACATAAGCGCACTTACGCGCATACACGCGCACATAAGCGCACATGTGCGCATAGTTGCACGTAATGTTTTTTAACGTAATATTTTGAAAGCTCTAATGTGCATGTGTGAGTGTCGTGTGTGAGTGAGTGTGAGAATGAGTGAGAGAGGGTTGGGTTAGGGTTTGGGTTAGGGTT